>NW_010272535.1:19748-39873 GCF_000690775.1 Eurypyga helias
TGTGGTTTACTAGTGTGATGCTCAGCAATAGCAGGCTGTAGGAACCCCGCTTTCTACAGATCCCCTGCTTTAAGACCATGGTACTGGGAGGTTTGGTGACTCGTTTTTTCCATGAGAGGGAGGATCGTTTCTTATCAAAGAATGGCTTGTAGTATATCTGAAGGACTGCCAGCTCCAAGAAAAGTCATATAAAGATCCAGACTTCAGTCCTGGCAGGTGGGGACACAGTTCTCCAAAACCACTGTGCGTGAAATCCACGAACTCTTCTTATGTGCTTAACTTTGAGGAGGGACTGATAAGAAGTGCTGACCTGGGGAGAGAGTTCTGCCCCCACTGCTGCCAGGACAATGAGCTGATCTTCATCAGCTCTGCAGGGAACAGCATGTGATCTTCCACTTCCAGCAGTCCTTGCCTGCACGTGCGCAGCTGCCAAACCAAGAGAGACTGCCAGCTGGAGAAGGACAGTCTCCTCCAGGAGTCCACAAAAGCTACAGGACATCAAGATCACGTGTCAATAGCCAGAAATACTCAGTGACCACACAATTTTGCTTATTTTTAAAATAAATTAATTCTGTGGAATATGCAGCTGATGCAATGCAACCAAATTGTTATGAAATGCACAAGGCAAAGTAAAATGTAGGTATTAGCATTTTGGTCATATGCCTAGCATTAGTAAATATTTTTTAATTTATTTTAAACCATCTTCTCTATTTGGATTTATCTGAATTAAAAAAAAAAAAAAAAATCCTTTCTGTTCCAAAACACTTAATGAATAAATTAAATAATGAGCACTACTACAGACTTTTGGGGTGCTCGTTTACAATGTTAATCCTTTACACTGTAAAAAACCATCATTTCTTTCTATTCTCATACTTAGATTTAAATCAGATCCTGATTTTTATTAGATTTAACTTCTGAAATACAATATTTTTTTCTTAAATATTATTAACAGGAGCTGTGTTACAGCTTTTCTTTGTTAAAGTGTAAATCCACTCTGTAGCAGTTTTTGTTTCATCCACTTCTGACACACTGGCAGAATCACAGTACATTGGAAGAGTGTGTTTTTTCTTTCATGAAATGCTCATGTGAGCATCTTATCACTGTATTATTTTTTAACTGATACAGAGTTGCTTCTCTCCAGTCTGTTTCTTAGGTTTGACATGATGTTTAATTTTTACTTAGTTGGGAACAGATGATCTGAATCTTAACCCTTGTCATTCACATCAGCACGATTCCTCCAAAGTTCAGGCATCTGAAGTTGCAACCTGTTTTCTCTTGCAAAGTCATTCTTTCCCTTCTCTACTCACAGAGTCATTTGTGCTTCTTTCTGAGTATACCCCACTCTCCAGCCTGTTGCACTGTGCTCTTTTGTGTGGAGAGTGAAGAGTGCAAGGATTCACTCCCTCCTGAATATTCCCAGTCTCTGTTAAGGAACCCTTTTAAGTGGCCCTACTGTAAGCATCTGCTTCCCCGCTCAAAATCCTTCACCCAAGCATTGGGTGGGATGGCAAGTCCCATTACAATCTCTGTCCCACTCCAGTTCACAGGTAGGGCAAGCAAAACTAGATTCTTAATGTCTAGTAACCATGGCTGCAAGTGTATGCATAACAAAGAAGCACAAGATTAATGTATGTCACATTGTATTTTTTATTGTTTCAGTCTACTTTTAGGTATTTCTTTTCCTGTAGAAAATAAAGGTATACAGCAAGATGATTGCATAGCCTGCCAAAAATAATAGCCTCATTTTTTTCTGGTATATATTCTATACAGTAAACTCAGGGACCTGCTGTATTTGTCCAGATTTCTTCCTCTTTTTTGTTAAGCTTTGTCTTCGAATGAGGTCAAGAGAAAAGAAAAATCATTAATATCTGTCAACTTCCTTTATAACCTTAAGGAAAAATCTTTGTATGATATCACACAGACAGTTTTTCAATTTCCTTGTGTAATAAACAGATGCTTTAGGATTTGGATGTAATTTAAAGGTTTAAAATATCACATTGAGATTGATGAATAAATCAGTTGTGAAGACAAAAACATTGATGCCTGTTGAAAATACCTCTCCAGACAGGCAGGAAATGAAATTAGTTCCCAGTAAAGTGTGGAGATGAGGATCACTGTTTAGTTCTGCTGCAGGCTTTTTAGGACTTGCTACAGTGGCAAAACGAAACTGCTAGGGCTACAGAAATCTAATTAAAGAGCAAATGTCCCTCCTGACATCGAATTAATCTTTATCAAGTTCCCTATTTTTATTTCAATCTGGAACAAGAAAATGAAATTTAAAATTCTAGGCATGTTGCAAAACAGTTGGTGATTTTCTCTTGAGCATTACAATGCAAAAACATTCAGCATTGTTTAATTAGACCTCGAAGCACTCATTTTCTAAACACTTTTTATTTCATCATTGTTTGTTAAGGGCTTGCATAAATAATACACAAATATTTACTACAAGCCTGGTACAAGGCTGTCTCCCTCTGTTGTAGTGATCTGTATTTTCAGAGCTTTTTCTGTTGATGAAAAAGCTGAACTATTGTTTACATCACCATCCTTTATCGGTCCTTCATACAGAGTTCAGGTCTCTTCAGTTACTTTCCCTTAACAAGCATGCTTTCCAACACCCGTACTGCTGGTAGTCTGGTAGCCCCTAACCCCAGCAGGACTGCTGTGCTGCTTCTGGAGCTGCAGCCTGGCTCAGAAACCTCTGCACCACCTTAGAATTTATCACATAAGCATGTCCTAAGAAACAGGCCTAAATCCCAGGCAGGTATAAACTGAAGAGATTTACCAGATGCAAGATGAAACTGTTGTATACACCTTATTTTGCAGATAGGAGAATTATGTTTGGATTGGTGGTCTCAACCTGGACATGAGAGGTGTCAGTTGAGTCCAAGCGCATGTGCATGCTGCTTCCCTGGAAAAGAGTCAAAGCAACTTGGCTGTGGTGACACAGAAAACCTGAGAAAACATGAGAATAAGTCCCCACCCAGTTCCCAGCTGGCATTTAAACCACAGGACCATCCTCTGACATCTAAGCTCTTTATTTGTCCTAAGTCCAGAAGAAATGGAACAGGTATCGCACTGATGATCATAGAATCACAGAATCACAGGATGGTTTGGGTTGGAAGGGACCTTAAAGACCATCTAGTTCCAACCCCCTGCCATGGGCAGGGACACCTTCCACTAGACCAGGTTGCTCAAAATGATCTCTTCTTCTGATCTGGGAGAACTGTCTCTTCTTGCTTCACGAGTACCTGCTCACTTACACGCTTCACTACAGCACTGCTGGAGCTACCGGCATCATATAGAGTTTTTCTTGTACGTATGATTGTTTCATGAAGATGGGTAAGAGATCACTCAGGGGCTTTGCCTCCAAAGGTGTGCCTGAGGGTAGGATGTGTTTCTGTGGTTAGTTTCCTTGTGCAGCTAAATTAGAAAGGCCGTATGATGTTTTGTATGAAAATGATGACAGTGATACACAAAACCAATTGTTCTGCCTTCTAATTACACAAAACTCCAATTAAGGTCATTGTGAAGTGTGCTCAAATAGTTTCCTTTGGGTTCGTTGCAGGCGTGGGAGTTGTTCGTGCAGCCTGATGTGCAAGTTGAGAGCCTGGTGAAAAGGCTGTGTACAGAGCTTGGGGGTTACAGCCACCACGGGTGGGGTTTCTTTTACCTTATCAGCAGGGCACTTGATGTTACGTGACAGCTAGATGCTGCATGCAGCTCGTGAATCTGCTCACTACTAATGATCTGTTTCTTGGAGTCATCAGGGGCAAAGTGGGCCTTCAGAGAGCACTTAAGGTACTGAGGTGGGACGTGGGATATTCTCCATTTGGAAGAGATTATGGAAGAAAGCTGTGCTCATTTACAGCCTAGGTGAAAATCCACCATCAGGGTGAGTGGAATGAGGTGATGGTGTAGACATGAGGCAGGGTAGAACACTCACAGGATCAACAGGGAAGAGCCAGAGCATAATGCACCAAGAAAGAGGGATGTGAAGAAGGTAGTGGCATGTTATATTTGAAGGAACTCATTTCTAGGGATGGAGGGGGTCAGGCAGAAAGTGAAAATGCTCATTTATCTTGATTAAAGGTAGTGTGGTTGAGTTGTTCAACCTGCAGGAAAAAAAAACCAATCAAACCCTCTTCCCAAAATTCCTGTCTTAATGAAAGCTGTGTATAGGAAGAGATCACACAAAATCCACTACAATTTAAAACTAAGTTACGAGCTGTAATCTTTTTTATCCTGAATGTGGAGTTTAGGCAGAAGGGGTGAATTTTCAAGCTAGGTATCTCGGTTCAAGTTCAGTTTGTGATTTAGCAGCTACACATCCAGTTAACTTGAATGGGAATTGTATGTCCTTGCCCCAGGAAGGAGTTTGGCCTGGGTTTTCTTTCAGCAGACATCGATTACTTTTGTACAGTATTCCCATAGTTTTACCTAATGTACTTCTTCTAACTTTACAGGAACATGATGTACACTTACACGAGGTGAACCAGATACACTAGCCTTGAAATTTCAGTTGTCCTCCAAGTTTTGAAGCACAGCATTTAAACATCCTCTTATATCAAAAGAGCTAAAAATTATTATGACTTTTCATATGACAGATATTTCAGGGAGCAGGTTAGATATCTCTTTGTAACTTACACTTTCTTTTTTTTCCTCATCTTCTTGGTTTCAAAAAGCAAGTTATTCTGTGCTACTTTCACTACATTAGTCCAACAACTGTTAAAAAGCTTTGGTTGAATTTCTGTTTAGTTGAGAGAGAAGTACAAATAAAAGAAGCAGCAGATGGTCCCTTTGTGACTGAATGAAGAAAAAGGGTTCTGAGAACAATATGTGAATAGGTGTAGTCTAATAAAACAGTCAGCCACCTGCTGCCTACGTCCTTCAAAAAGATTCTGTTGCATATTCTGGGAATTAATGACTAGTGTGTATCCTTACATTTATTTTAAATGGAAGCTCTAAGGAGCAAACAGACCTTTTTGCCCCAGTGCTGATTGAGTTGTTCTCTTGGTTTTGAATTGTTTCTGCTCTGTCCCTTTTAGTTCCGTTCTGTGACTGTGTAATAGCTAAGAATGATGTGGCAGTGTTTAATTTCTGAAACCAAAGAAACAATTTAAAACTTAGAAAGCACCTCCACATTCCTTCCTATTTTAAGTAGGATAACCTAAAGTACATCTGGAAAAGTAGAATTCTACTGTTTCTCAGTACACACTGTTTGCTGCCTTTTTTTTTTTTTTTTTTAATGCACCCAACCTGTTGCTTGGTCTGTGTACGTTCTAACGTACTTGCTTTCTCCTCCAGGGATTTACTCTTCAGCCTGATTATCAGAATATCATCAATCCGACATCAACAGCTGCACAAGTTGTTACCCAAGCAATGGAGTATGTTCGTTCAGGGTGCAGAAATCCTCCAGCACAGACTGTGGACTGGAATAATGACTACTGCAGTAATGGGTAAGCAGCCAGTGAATGCCACCTTGTGTTAAGCAGCATTCATGACACAAGTATCTGATAAGGAATTTGGAAACGGCTTTGTTGCCTGTCTCTTTACAGTATTTCAGAAGTGCATCTGTGATGGCACTTTATTTATTCAGCAGTTCTCAATACACACATTAGACATTGTTGTGACCTTAGCACAGCACATACACTTTGGTCTTTGAGTATTTCCATTCCTTAGAAAATCAGACTGAAATCTTAAGGAGAAGGTGTAGGAAAAGTTCTAAGACCACTCCCTCTTACTTGAGCAAGAGACAAATGGCGTGAACTGTTTTCTCCAAACACTGCATTGCTGAGGAGAGCTTGCTGCTAGTGAAAACAGCAAGGCTGGGTCACAAAAACCCACATCAGTGAGATGCAGGCCATAGCCACCTGTGGCCTTGACTCCTGGACTCTCCTGGAAAAAGCATCACCATCAGTGCCATCTAGGTGCCTTTGGGAACAACCTTCCATCAGCAGAAGCTTTATCTGAGCAAACTCTGTGTATACCCTGTGCAGATACACCTTTGTGAATCAGTGCACGTGGACTTCATCTTTGCTGTAGCATTGGCATAAATTGCCAGTGCAGCGTAGCTTGCTCTGTGCTGCTCCTAAACTCCAAACCAAGTAAGCTGTAAAGCTGTGGAAGAACAGAACTGGCACCCACCTTCATGGGGTACTTCAGGGGTAATGTGTTTAAATTGAAAGCGGGCAGGTTTAGATTGGACATGAGGAAGAAATTCTTCACCTAGAGGGTGGTGAGGCACTGGAACAGGTTGCCCAGAGGAGCTGTGGATGCCTGGTCTAGTGGAACCTGGTCTAGTGCAAGGTGTCCCTGCCCATGGCAGGGGGGTTGGAACTAGATGGTCTCTAAGGGTCCTTCCAAACCAAACCGTCCTGTGATTCTGTGATTCACGTAACTAAGCTCTCCTGCCCTCTAAGGAAAGTGGCCACATCATATGGGGTGCTTATGGAGTACACTCCCTAGACCTGTGCTAAATGCTCAGCTGTACCTGTGTGGTCTGTGAGAGAGGGATAGTCAGTGCTACTGACTCGCTAGCGCAGGTGATCCCAAACCAGGACTTAAACCTGTGTCCCAGCCCTGTGTAGTTCAGAGCCAGATGTGGTCTCCAGGTTGCTACATGCCACAATGACACTGGGATTTTTCTTATTATTACCATGGCAATGGACCTGTACTTCAGTGATACGCTTGGAATTAATGACATGCAGTAGCATTTGGGGTGATGAGGGTGGAAGAATAGGACTAAAAATTTGACAGATTTTAAGAAATCACATTTGTTCTTTTTCTCTTTGAGCAGGGGCATGCAGAGGGACAAAGCACTCTACCTTACCTGAAAATCTGAAACACCTCTCCTTTCCACTGAGGAATGCAGGGAAGTCTTTTCATCATGAATTGCTTTATGCAGTCAAGGCAGTTCTGCATTTTATTAGGGAATACAAGTTGCTAAGCACTTAGGACTATTTGAGCTTGTGGGTCACCCACTCTGGAAAAAATAGTCTTGCTTCTTTCTTTTTCTACCCCTCCTTGCCCCCTTCCCATATTTTTGTTTTTCTTTCTCCTTCCCACCCCTACCCTGAGATCCTTTAACGGACATTGCTTTTCTTCTTCCCCGAAGGAAACTCGGACCATTCAGATTTTATGTTGGTTTTTGCTGTGAAGTGCTGCGATAGTAACTGCCTTAGCAACTGTAGATGTCTCGGATAAAAGTCCTGGATTTTCCATTGGTTTTTCATAATGGGTGTTTATATGAAACTACTAAAGACTTTTTAAATGGCTTGATGTAGCAGTCATAGCAAGTTTGTAAATAGCATCTATGTTACACTCTCCTAGAGTATAAAATGTGAATGTTTTTGTAGCTAATTGTAATTGAAACTGGCTCATTCCAGTTTATTGATTTCACAATAAGGGTTAAATTGGCAAACATTCATATTTTTACTTCATTTTTAAACAACTGACTAATAGTTCTATATTTTCAAAGTATTTGGAGGGAAAAAAGTAAAATATTCCCAAATGATAGTAATTAAAAATATTGGCTTTGTCTCATGGAATAAACACAAAAAATAGGAAAAAAACTAATGTTGATAAAGAGCAAACACATTTATTTTGTACTGCCTAAAAATGCTTCTTTTTTTTAAAGAAAATCACTTTATGTGTACTGGTTAGTAAATGTCATTTAAGTCCTTTTATGTATAAAACTGCCAAATGCTTACCTGATATTTTATTAGATGCAGAAACAGATTGGAGACAGCTAAATTATAACCTTTACATATGGCTATGTATTATTGTTTCTTCATACTGTGTCTGTATTTAATCTTTTTTATGGAACCTGTTGCGCCTATTTATGAAATAATAAATATAGGTGTTTGTAAGTAAATTTGTTAGCATTTTAAAGAGGTTTCTTTGACGCTTTAACTTTTGCTGGCACAAAATGTTCACAACTGATGTGAATACTTTATTTAGTTTTTACAGTGACATGTATAACACCAAACCTGCTTTACTGGCAGACAATGAAGGTAACCAATGCTTATTTCTCTACTTCTTTGGTTATTAAGGAAAAAAAAAAGTTATTTTAAGTAATTCCCTTTTTAAAGCATTGTAGCAGGAAGTTGCCCAAAAGTAAGATTTGAACTAACAAAACGAACTGAATAATGCTACTTCTTGAACCTTTATCAGTTTTAGTAAATTAGTGAAGTGGAATAAAAATATTTCCAACAGAAATATTACCAAATATGCTTCAGCCATTTTATTAGACATGCAAAAAGGTCCTGCAGCGTTTTAGGGAGTGTATCACAAGCACATCCTAAAGGGAAAGGTAAGTTCAACAGCCACAGGTAAAGGGATAAAAAATATCCAAAAGAAGATGTTTTGTCAATGTTTCGGATCAGGGATAGCTCTGAAAATATATTTCTGGAGGATATAATCCTGGGTGCCTGTCTGATTAATGGAGAGTACCACTGATTTGTATTTTCTCTGTGAAATAAAGAAAGCAACTCAGATAAAATACACAGTATGCAATGCCATTGATTTTTCTTTAAAAACAAAACAGAAACAAAGGTATGCTTGCTTTGGAATGATTTCAGGCAATGTACAATCAGAATCACTTGGCATGTAATAACTAATAAATAATGCAGATCAGATGTGATTACTCAAATGACTGTAGCTGAGAGCTCTAATTTTTCTGTCTTGAAACTGTATGAGAACTCGTGATTAAATTCACAGTTTATTGTTTGTCTGTTTAGTACTTTAGAAATATACCAGCACTACTAATTACCCAATGTCTTCTATTTATTATATTATAGTAAACTACATTTTCCACTCATACTAATTCTAAAGCGAGAAGATAATTACTGAGGATGCGAAAAATCAGCTTTGATTTTGACAGGCAGTTTTCCTTTTTCTTTTACGGAAAAGAACTGTGTTATCTCCATTTCTTTTAGAGCAGGTGCGCAGTCACACAAAGTTGTTAATTTCGGTATCCAAGCAGAGTTCAAACTACAAGAAAACTTTAATGTAAATAAAAAAAAAATTACATCATGAATAAAATACTTATTCTGTATGAAGCTCTGGCTAGTTGGTGTCTCTCCGTCTGTAAGAAGGGAAACCTGCGGTCTGTTTACTGTCCAGCACCTTCCCTGTCTGGTGGTTTGAGCATGGTTTTGTGCCTGGGCTCTGTTCAGACGTGACATCTATGCTGGAAAAGCAGCAGTTTTGGCTAGGGTTTTTTAAAGGGTTATATTCCTTCCAAAGGGAAGATCCAACTTGGATGCATAAACGTCAGTTCTCCGTGTCTGACTTTGGGAAGAAGCAATGGTTGCCAGCCAAGGGCAATCTGCTATTTGTTTTCAGATGTGTATCGACAGATACAAATTGTCAAAAGATCGAGCCTAGAAGGTTGAGATCCTTTTGCAAGCTGGTGAAACTTCACTGGAGTTCACGAAGATACGCTCTGTCCTTCGCTGAAGCATTGTGGCTTAGGTGCCACAGTAACACGTACACCCAAGTCACTGGTTGTAAGTCACCATCTGTCATAACGATGATAACGAGAAAGTACAGAGGAACGAAACAACCTACACATTGAAGCAACACAGTAACAGCAAGTAAACAGGATAAAGACATCTGTCAAAGTGATAAAACTACAGGAAATAATGTCTTCCATTAATTGAAATCAACAGTTTTTTAAAATTATTTTTAAAAAGTGGTAAGCAAGACGCGAGATTAGCAATATATGCACTCTGCAAGATGCAACTCCCATTTGCTTGTGCCAAGGTAAGCACAGGATTTGAGAAGGAAAGCTCTTTGAATTTACTCCCCGCGTACCCGTTCTGTCAATGTGAGTCCGGGTCTCTCTGCCCCCGAACTCACAGAGGGTGGAGCAGAAATCCCATCCAGCAGCAGCCTCTGACCCAAAGAAGCTCTTCAAAGGGACCTGCTATAGGATTTTTCCCCCCATGTTCACCCACAGGCAGTAACATAGTTTTGGAGGGCCCAACCATTCGCAGTGAAACTCAGTGTATTCATGCCCGCTTCCCTCTCACCAAATACCAGTTGTGGATTCCAGTGGCGTCTCTGCCAAATATTCCCTGTGAGGCTCCTCTGTAAACAGGAAACCCAGCAATAAAAGACCTCATTACTGAGCGGTAAAAACATGCTCTTACCACCTTCTTCAACCTTCTGAGACTTCATCTCAACCTGAACTGCCATCTCCAAGACTGCATCTGCCTATTTCTTACGTGAACCTGTAAACATGGCAGATCCATGGAGAACTCCTCCTGTGCTCTGGGGGAAGGGAGTAGCTAAAAATCCTTGTTTTGCACACACTGTGAGAAGTAGCTGAAGAGCTCTATGTAATCCATACAGGAGCTGCTCCCCAACACTTCCATTGATAAGTAGATATAGATACAGATATAGGTAGGCAGGCAGGCAGATAGATAGACAGAGAGATAGCCAGCCAGCCATTGCCCTGTTAATTATTTATCTGGTGTCTTCAAGTCCTTTTGCATTTAAATAAAATATTATTTAGTGAGTGTAGCAGCGTGCTGGCAATGCCGCAGGAGGTGCTGAGCACCTCGGAGAACACGAGGTGCTTTGTGTCAGGTCTCGCAGACGGCATTTGCTTTCCTTTGCCGAGTCATGTATTTTATTATTGCCCAGCAGCACATTAAATCACAACTCAGATGCAGTTCTTTTTCCACCGACAAGAGGACAAGTGAGAACAATGACTTGTAACATTTCAGAGTCTGTCACAGTTACTGCCTAATTAGAGAAACCCACTAGCAAATGTGCATCTGCATGGATCCTGCAACTGTCATCATTTCACATTCTATTAAGGGCTTGCTGCGATAGACACTTTACAAAGAAATTTCGTTCAGTCTAATACCAAGCTGGCAAACATGTAATTGGCTAGAAAATAAAATAGGAGAGGGGGGAAGAGGGAAAAAAAAAAAAAAAAAGAGAGGAAGGGGAAAAGAAAAGGAAACCTTCCTATTTGGAAAACAAGCTGTGTGCAAAAATCCACAGTATACTGCAGAGAAGATCCTCACCCTCTGACAATTGTGTGTTTACAACGAGTCTGAGCATAATTGCTCTCATGGGCTGTCAAGGAAAAGATTAATTTGGCAAAGATTAGTATTGACTTGTTGTTTATTAAGGCTTTTAAACAGCTGTATCTGGCAACATTCCTGTAAGTGCCTGTCATGTCTGAAAATCAGGCTCACACCCGGGTGCTTGCCAGCTGTTGCTAAACAATCTTACCACTTTGAGTATCTTTCTCCAGGCCAAGCAGCAAGAGCAAAGTACTGCCAAATGAGTATCTCTCATCCCATCACTTTTCAGGGGATCTGAGAGCTCAGACGTCAGTTGATGGTTGGATGGCTGAGCTGATAGCGGCAGGGTGGTTAGGGAGGTGCCACGCCAACCTGTCCCCACGCCGAGGGGAGGGTGCTGCCGTTAGCCACCTCGCCAGCGCAGAAAACCACAGCTTGCAACTGCCGTGACGCCAAGGGGTTTTAAACCCCTCAGCGCCTGCGATCAGCGTTTGGGAGGAGGCAGAACTCCAGAGCGAGTGGTTCCCCCCGGGCTCTGATGGATAAAGCCAACAGGCTAGCAGGGTGCGTGAAAGTACAGTAGACACCATTAATCTTTATAAAAAGAGCCAACATTTTCTTCTATGATTTTTTTTTTCCCCCCAGACTACTGATAAACAAAAGTCATTAAAGCCCTGCACACACAAAATACCCTGGGTCAATGGAAACCTGTAAAAGGAAAAGATGTCAGCTGTTATTTTTGTTACATTACTTAAAACATTTCAGCTGGCATTGTGGGCTTTAGTAGGGAGCTCACAAACAAATAATACCAATGGAAAGAAGGATAAACGGCTGCAGCTAAACGCCAATACAAATAGCCATGTGTTACAATTAAAGTTGATTTGGCCTTTCCAATAGAAGTCTGATTTTCTGGGATTAATCTCGACCTTTTCAAGTTGCATCAGGCTGAAATAAGTTGTCAGAACAGATGTAAATTTTTGTTTGCAGAGAACAATTGTAATCCAGTAACCCTTAGAACATCAGCGTTTTCCAGACCACCAGCCGTTCAGCTGAACAGTGAGGATGCGGACGGCAGATACTGAACACACACACACACGCAGCAGGCAGAACCATGTCCTCGTAGCCATGTCCAGAGGCTGGAAGTTTAGGTCAGAAAATTTCAAACTGGAAACAAAGTACTTTTCCTTTTAACTCTGAATTTACCGTGCAGCACGGTGGATGCACAACCACCCGAAGAAAGGTGCTAGGTCAAGGATGGGTACCTTTGTAAAGCACGTGTTCTTTAGCTAAATCAAACATGCAAGTGGGTGATATTCTGTGCGCCACTGGGCACGCATTTTACAGAAGTCTCAAAAGCCTCAAAGAATCACACATTTCAGCTGCTGCTCTAAACTAGCTTTCTAAGAAGTTTCGTCTTACAGTCTGCATGGCTACAGTATTTAAAAAAAAAAAAAAAAAAAAGAAAACCTCTGTTGAATATTCAGGCTTCTCACGCTTTGATACCTACAGTCAGAAACTTCCCCGCCCTATGCACAGCATAAATGCTGACCTTGGTGCTCCCCAAGTGCCAGGTTTCAGTGGAAGTAAAAAAGTCCAAAGCCTTTCCAATATGGGTTGGGGTTGGGGGGTAGAGGGACTGTTCACCTTACCATGCTAGCGCAGCTACTCGGGCGAGGTAAACCCTCTGCAGACACAAAGGCTGCAGGTTGCTTTTGTAATACCAGCTCTCTTCAGAGTGAAACACTTGGATCCTTGTTTATGCCATCAGTGCGGTCGCATTGTTAAATACTGAAGATGCAGGAGGGATTTTTCCTGCTGTCTATACAGCACAGCTTAGATGCAACATGAAGTTCCAAAGTTCATTCAAAAGCATGTCAACACTTGAATAAATAAGGCTATCTGATGCCCTAATTAGTAGAGTAAGCCTTCATGTTCTGATACCTACTTCTGCTCAGAGTTCTGAAATAATGAGCCGAGCCTCTCCACTCCTCTGGCATACAAGCATGTGTTACATGGTTTTGTTAAAGAGATGAATATGAAAAAAGGTAAGTGATGTGCCCAGGGACACAGACTAATTTAGAGGAAGAGTGGCTGAGATCTGAGAGTTTTCTAAAGCAGTCTTCTGCTTTAGTCATAACTAAAGTTCAACAACTGTGAAGCGGTGCTCAGATCCACGAGGACAGCTTTAACTCAGGTGAGATTTAATAAATAGGGGCAGGTTTCCAGGTTCTACTTGTCTTTAGCAGTTTTCCACTTTTAAGTCAGATGTGTACAGCTGAGTGCTGTGTTCAAACATAATTGTAAACTAACTTTTAAAAGATTAAAATAACAACAGAGTGATGTCTGAGTAATCTCTGGTCTCGTGTTGCTGGAATTTTGGATTAAAATTTCAAGCTTCTGAGACTGGAATTTTAACTATAATGTTCATAACCCTCAAACACTTTCATATCTCTGTTTCTTTTTGCAACATTTCTCCCTAGAATCCAGCGAAGTCCTTTACCTGTCTGAATTCCTGCATCAGATTTAACAAAGCACCATACATCTACACGTGTCTGCACACCCAGGAGACTTGCAGCACCCACAAGAATAGAGTCATTGCAGCTGAAAGGGTCTGTCCTGTGTCTGGATCCCCTGCAGAAGCTGCCCTCTGTGAACAGGCTGGAAGCAGCTGCACGATGAGGCCCTGGCAGGAGGGTAATGCTTCTGTAGTACATGGGTGATAGATTTGCGAGGCTATTTCTAAACTCTCAAGAAGGAATCTTTTGGCAACAATTTGATCAAAAGCGAGAAACAGGCTATCCTGTCTTCTTGCACTGTTGCCACCATTGGACTGGGAGGGAACTTGAGCCCAAAGGTGGGATTCTTTCTGAAAGTGACTCCAGTACATGGAAAATATTGATGTACTGGAGTGAATCAGTGGAGGCCACCACGACGGTCAGGGGCTGGAACACAGGGTATAGGTAGAGATGCTGAGCATGCTGGATCTGGTTAGTCTTAAGGAGAGAAATCCAAGGGGAGCTCTTACTGGAGTCTGTAACTGCACAGTGGGTCTTTATAGAGAAGACCGAGCCAAATCTACTGGAGGCACACATGATGGACAAGAGACACCATACACAAGTTGCAATGAGGAAATTCTGATTACATATTAGGGAAAAAAATCACCAGGAGGGAGCTTGGAAACACTGACACAGGAGTCCAGAGAGGCTGTGGGATCTGTCCTTGGAAATACTCAAAACTTGACTGGAAAGCCCTGAATAGCCTCATCTAAGGTGCACTGGCTTTGACTACGGAGAGAGAGAGTAGACCAGAAAACCTCCAGAGATCCCCTCCAATCTAGGTTGTTCCGAGATTCTGTTTCACACAAAATCCCCTACACATGGGATAGAAAGCCCAGCAGATCCTGGTCATTAGGCCTCAAACTGGGAAAGGGAGCATGTAAATCTTTGCTGGTTACTTCTTGTTACAGACTTCATGTGCTGCAGTAAATTGTGCTAATTTAAACTGAGGTTTCACAGTCTTGTTTTACATGTACAAAAAAAGCAAAAGTGAACGTCATTTGTATCTGAGTTTCCCGTAGAAGTTTATTTAAGGGAAGAAAAAAATACCCTCCCAAGCAAATCATAAACCCTAAGCCACCGGTGGCTTTCCTGAAATGAATATAGTTTGCATTATTGGGAGCGCAAATTTTATGCAAACACAAGCAAGAGTGTTTTGGTTGCCAAAGCAAAGCTGACTGGTTAAAGCTTGGACTCTGGGCAGCAAGACCTCAGATAAATGAAAGAAAAGATACAGTTTTCTTTTTTTCCTTTTTTTTTTTTTTTTTTTTAATGTATAGTACTCAAAAGAAATCTCTGGGGACTTCAATACGTGACTTTACATTTTAATGCTTTTCCTCCACCAGATGGTTTAGATAAAAACCTATTAGTTTTATTCGTACAAATGGCTTCATACAGAAAAAGTCTATTTTTAACATTTTTGCCTCAAGGCTTGGATTTAACTTTTTGGGTTTGGTTTTTTTTTCCCCAGAAATGGAGAAGTTTTCACTAGTGTCTAATACTTTAATAATCATATTGCTTACTATCAAATAGGAATCATATATAATGTGGTTGATGAGTCCTCTAAAAGAATTTATGTCCGAAAAAGTGCACTAAAATTACTTCAAAATTTGATTTATCCATCTTTGCATACAACCTTTACATGTTTGCTATTTTTCATGGGCTTGGTTATGCTTATTTCAATCTCTGCAAAAGCAGTGTATACGTTCTGTCAAACATAATGGTGCAGACCCTTATCTTCCATTTTTGGCTTGATGGCATTACTTTGGAGAATACATTCAGTGTGTAAAAACTGGAGAGGGTTCACTACTGGAAACCCTAATTGCTATTACAGGCAAATCCACTCCCATTTCTGGAGGTAGGGAATTCCCACTAGCAATGAAATTAATGTGGCTCTGCTATGCACACACTGAGGGGATGTTAGGAGGGCGTGCATGAGTAATTTTAATTCTATGAGGTCTGTCTTTATCATTCAAAGAGCTTGTTTGGAACCAAAAGGAGCGGGACATGGGAAACGCCAGAATCCCTTCTGTAACACGGTCATCACGGTTGATCCAGAACAGACTCTATCTGCCATTTTCTCTCATTTCAGCAGGGCGCTCCGGGTGCTCAGGGATGTCCTGCAGCCAGCTGATCAGTCGTGCAGAGCACTAGGACCTAACTCTAGCACCCACTGGAGGCACACTGCTAGGAAACTGGTGGCAGTGGTCTCCCTCTGCAGTCAGAGAAGGATCAGCACTTCCAAGGGGCATATGATGTAGGACAAAACTCTCCTTTGCCTACTTCTCTACAGTATTTGGCAAGCCTAAGAGCCAATATCAACACTAGACTAGGAAGTAATGCCACACATTAAGAGATGATCAGCTGATTGAATTGCAGGGGACCAAAGCTCCTAAAGCTGCACAAAGTTCAGGGGCTTCATGATGAAATTTACTGTCTTCCCCTCTACGGCACCTCATCACTGCTAACTTGTCAATACCAGATGTTATGTGGCTGAACTCATATTTAGACCCTCATGGGTATTTAGCGAGTTAAATACATTAACTGTTAGGGCAGAGATTTAAAACAAACAAACAAAGCTGGCTGTTTTCCTGGATTGGGTATGCCAGCTACTTCGCCAGGAAAAAAATGTTGGCAAGTAGCTTTGGGAAGAAAGAAGGTAAGGGAGTCAAAAGCAAGAAAATAAAGAAAATAACATCCCCCTATGTCTACAAGATGCATTTTTGTGCAGTATCTCATTCTGTTGGACACTAAGAGAACCAGAGCATATATAAGTAGAAACCTCTCCAAAGAACAAAAAACTCCATGCAATAAGGAGATTTCCAGTTATGAGTATATTGCTTGCAGGATTTACACCACAGGGGCAATACATTGACAGACTGTGACTTCATATATACATCACTCTATTATTATAGCTGTTAGGATGTTCAGGAGGTTGTAATTAGTGATCATCAGGGTGTGTAAGCCCCCTGTGTGGTGCTGCCAAGGCAAATCCATGTCAGTGCCTGCAGGCAATGGTGGAAAATAAAACATTTCAATGAACAGCACCAGGAAAATCTGAGCCAGGCCAAGACAGCCACAAGGACCTGTGATAGGAAAAAAAAGCCAACATAATCCATGGGTCAGAAATAACTGCTGATCCGAGGCTTATTTTTCTGGTGCACCTCCGGCAACAAGACAAAAATTTGGATAGGAAAATGGGAGGGTTGTGTTGTTGGGTTTCTTTTTCCTCCCCAGACAAGCCAAACAGATATCAGCACATCACTTACAGCCATGGGCTGTAAACTGGGGCAGAGGCATTTGCATCCATGGGTACCAAGGGCTGGATGAGAGATCTCCATCACCGAGTGGTTGTTACACTAGAAGTGGGTACCTGTCCCCTCTAATAATCCTCACTGGACTGCAAAATGTGGATCCATTTGCCCAGGTCAGAAGTTAGGGTGCTGCCTTTGTAATTGATGACACCTTCAGCTTCCCATTTGCCAGCAGCTGGAGGTTGATCTGTTTCCTTTTAGGCCAAAGCTAGTCCCTTCCCCAGCACCTCTGCGCCACCTGCTGTCCTCCCAGGAGCACAGCAAACATCTGCACCATGGGGGGTACCTCTCCCAGCCTGGTAAGGAGTCCAATAATTGTCTTTTGTGGGATTTCCACACCCAGCAGTGCTGCATCATAGCAGCAGTTGGGCAGGCAAAGGTACCATGCGAACTCTTCATTTACCTATCTCACCCAGCATTTTTCTGCTCTTATCTCCACTCCCCTATCTGTGCTTGGAAGTTAACTGAAGCTGTGTCATCAACTATTGGCAACTATTTCAATAACACCTAAAAACCTGACCACTGTATGACATGCAAAATGTGTGAGATGGAGTAAGAACCTGGCTGGGATTGTATGGAATTTTATTCCAATTCTATGGAAGTTTTTCAGCACATTGCTTTGGGTGAGCATACCTTCCCCCATGCTCTAAGAAAAGGAACCCTCATCACAGAAGCAAATAATCATTACTATGTTTTTGTTATAATGAATATTTTTTCCAGATTCTAAAAGAATAATGTGCATCCAGTCAGGGAAAATGGACCCAAAGCATGACCTGTATGCCCTCAAAAGAGCGATGCCTTGAATTAAAATGAACCATTCATGAATAAGCTGCATATCAAGAAACAGCAAGTTCATCTCTCTAAACATCAGACTCATGGTGCGTATTAGCAAACAGGAAAAAAATTGAATTCATCATATGAATAATTTTTGATTGATTTGCCTGTATTAGTTACTTTCCAAATGGTTCTTTATATCTTGTTTGGGAGAAGAACTTTATCTCAAAGTTTTCATGCCTTTCCCAAAATTAATCAGAAAATTTCCTCTTGAGAGACACATGCAAGTCCAAAAGATTAAGAAGGTCTTCCTCCCGTAAGACCTGGTCTTCTATCATTAACACTGAAGCGACTTCTGCCATTGTTTTGAATACAACTGAATTAAAAAGCAGAAAAACAATTTAGGCTTTAGAAATATATGAGTGAAGCCAATCACAGAATGGTGTTGAATGAATGCCTAAATTCCACGCTATGGGACTCTTTTTTTTATTATTAATTTTTTCAAAAGAGAAAATAGATAAGATGATAGGTAAAATCACAGAAGCAAACAAAATGAATTAAGCTGTGTTTCAAGAGAGGGTTGAAATTCTCCTTTGTCCTCAAAACAGAGTCTTCTTTCCTTGTCCTCGGACAAGCCAGAGATTTAATTTGCCTCACACAAAGGAAGTGCTCCCAAAGGAATTAAGCGTCCAATTTGCAATATGACATGTGAATGCCCCACCCCCTTTAGGCCATGCAGAGAACCCGCCTTTCTTGCGATGACACTGCTGCAGCAAGGTCTCTGTGGGGACTAAAAAATTACAGCCTGAGAGGACTTCTGGATAGCAGCAAGTTTTGCCTGATCAGTGGTAAAAAACCCCACAGGTAAAGAAGATGTATATCCCTTCAGGACATCTTTGGGATTTAAAAAGTGTATCAGCACTGCCAAATAACATAATTCATCAACTCACTCTCAGGCCCTGGTATTTGTGATGCTTAAGTGGTAGCTCGCTCCTGGGCTTCCCTTCTTGGAGTGATGTTTCTCTTCATTCCAAACCTGTGTGTTTTTAAGCTCATTTCACAGAATCATAGAATCACAGAATGGTTTGGGTTGGAAGGGACCTTAAAGACCACCTAGTTCCAACCCCCCTGCCATGGGCAGGGACACCTTCCACTAGACCAGGTTGCTCAAAGCCTCATCCAGCCTGGCCTTGAACACTTCCAGGGATGGGTCATCCACAACCTCTCTGGGCAACCTGTTCCACATTTCCATATGGCAACCCCTAAGTTTTGTCCTAGATGGCACCAGCCCTGTGCAGTACTCCAGCACTATCCCTGCATGCCCATCATCCCAAAAGAGCCCACTCAAACACCCACACACATCTTCCCCTTCCTGCCGTACACTCCAGAGGGCTAAAAAAACTTCATCATGGGTTTTTGAGATTAAAAAGCTTTCAGGCAAACTGGTCTGTGCATTGTAGCTCCAGGGTACCATGGGAGCACCCAGGAGCCCAGGATGAGGGCTGTGTGGTACGGCAGCAATCAGCCTGCCTGAGGGGAGGCTGGCCCTGGGCAGGGAGGCTGGACCACACCAACCTGCTTGGTCTTGGGACTCACCTGCTACTCTCGGGTCAGCCACAGCGTAGAAAAAGAGGCACATCCACCCCTTGCACCTTCTCTGTGCATCACACAGGGAATCATCACCCAGATGGCCCTGCAGACACACACTGGCCAGTATGGTGGGCAAGACATCAGCTGTACAGCAGTGCTGGTCTTTGCATACCATGCAGGAAAGACTACGGAAATTTTTCTGGCTCATCCAGTTATGCTCAGGTCCCTGTCTATTCTGGGGGTTGTATGTGCATGTGAGAGGAAAGGAATTTTAATTTCAATTTTGAGTTTGCAAGCTGTGTCTCTGAGACAGTAAAAATCATTTTGTAAATGCAATAGCACTTATTTAGCGCAGCTTGTGCCAAACATATTGTACAAACTAAAGCAAATTCTTGTTGGAATAAAATAAAACAGCTAATGGGAGAATATAATAGATAACCAGTGAGGCTAAGCATTTGACAGTTTCCCACTGCTGAGTATTATTATCAGTAGCACTATAGTCAGCCATGTGAATTATCATCACATGAGCCACGCTTCATCTTATAATATGAAAAAGGCCACATTTGAAAACTTTGATCAACATAAATTATGCAGGTTATAAGTAATTTCTAATTTATGTTTTGTTTCATTTTGTGACTCACAGCTATAGTGGTATCTCAGTCCCAAAGCACCGAAGAGTCTGCTGTATGCCAACCAGGAACAGGGCAACTCTGCAAGCAGAAAACAGAGTGAGGTGGGCAAGGATGACACTCCAGCACTCTGCTGTGCTGGCTCATGTCACAGGAGCCAGAGCTGGACATGACTGGGAGGTGAAGAGTTTTGCTCCTAAGTCATTGTCGTGGTTTAACTC
>NW_010272536.1:0-19174 GCF_000690775.1 Eurypyga helias
ATTAATTATAATATTCTGCAGGTAACTCAGTAAAAAAAAGAAAACAAGGGAAAATAGGGGTCTGTGGCTGAATCAAGTAGGGCACCTGGTGTGACAATGTATATGAAGAAGGCATATATACCCAGTGTTGTCTTTGCTTTAGTCTGGACTAGTTAAGATGATCTTCAGGAATGCTGGATCCCTGAAACCTATGTCTGGGGGGAAGAGGACTTCCCTTTGGTGGAGGACAGTCATGCCAAGGAACATTTAAACAAATTTGCTGTAAATGAGTCAAACCTGAAGGGAGGTACCCATGAGAGCTGAAGGAAGTGGCTGATACCATTGCAATATCATTCTCAATTACCCCCACATATATGAAGATGAAGGTGATTGGGAAGTTGTCAGCAATAAGATGACGGGTTTGGTAGATGAAGAGTGAGCAGTGAATGTTATTTATTCTGACTTTAGCAAGGCTTTCAATACTGATATCCTCAGTGACAAACTGATGAAGTATGGAGTAGGTCAGTAGACAATGAGATAGATTACAAGCTGGCTGTATACCAAGAGTCAATACTGGGGCCAATGGTGCTTAACATCTTAAGGGCCCCAATGATAGGACAGAGTGCAACCTCAGCCAGACAACTGAGACTAGTGGTTGATGCATCAGATGGGCACGGTACCATTTAGAGGTATCTCAGCAAGATGGAGAAATAGGTTAAGAGCGATCTCATGAAGTTCAACAAAGGGAAATGTGCAACCTTTTCAGTGGAGAGGAATAAAACTCCATGCACCTGTAACAATGAGTGCAAACAAGCTAGAAAGGAGCTCTGCACAAAAGGACTTAGGGGTTCTGCAAAACACCGTTATCAGTGGGCTACCAATGCACCATTGTGACAAAGAAAGCAAATGGCCTCCTAGGTTACATTACGAAGAGATTTTATTTAGTCCTTTTCATTTCCTATATGATCGTTCCAAATAAAATTACGATTACACAGACCACAAAGATGAATGAATAAATAAAATCCAACCAGACTCGTTCATTGATGCATGGCACTGTTGTAAAGATACGAATGAATCATAATGTCATGCTTTAGCCCCAGCCAGCAGCTAAGCAGCACACAGTTGCTCACTCCCACCACCACCCTCACCCTGGGATGAGGGAGAGTATTGGAAAAAAACTCTCATGGGTTGACATTAAAAAAGTTTAATAGGACAGCAAAGGGAGAGGAAATAATAATAGTAAATAATTATTAATAATGTTAATTAAGATTATGAAGGTGATGATATTAAATGAATACGCAAAAATAACTGATGCACAACACAAGAATTGCTCACCACCCAGCCAACTCATCCAAGCTTGTATACTAAAGGTGATGTCTTACGACATGAAATATCACTTTGGTCAGTTTGGATCAGCTGTTGTGGATGTTTCTCCACCTACTTCTTGTAAGGGGGAACAGGGGTAGTATGAGAAACTGAAAGTTTTCTTGGTTTAATACAAACATTGCTTGGCAACAACTAAATCAGTGTTATCAACATTCTTTTCAGCACAAATCCAAAACATAGCCACATACTATCTACTATAAAGAAAACTAAGTCTATCTCAGCCAAAACAAGCACATATAAATAATGCGTACCTAGCCTAGCTGGCTCTTTATCCTTTTTGTTTTACTAAACAGTGTTAGGAAGCCTAACACATAAGACTGGATCTGTCTGAAAAATGCAGAGATAGCATTAAATCTCTAGATTTAACTCAGAGAATTAATTTTGTTTCCTATTACACAGTGTAAAACACCCCTTATTTACATCCTTGTCACCTACATTACCTTGTGTAGCTTAGGGAAGATGCTGCTGTGATTTAATATATACAAAAATATAATAGTAAAAAAACCCATTGTTGCTTTTGTTGTATAGGAAAAAAGTTATCATTAAATGCTTGATTTAGAATTAACTAGCTTTTGTTAATTTTCATCCTCTTGTTAAAACTGATAAATGTAGAAGTCTATGTTCTCTTAGTAAAACAAACTGATCAGAACAATCTAGCATGTGTTCAGACTGAGAATTTATGTCTCATGAACATGCATTTCATATTGCAGGTAAGTGAAAATATTAAGGCAAGATATTTTCAATAGTAAAATATGAAAGGAGATATTTAAAATATTAGATTCAAGCTTGCCAATGAGAAAAAAAAAAACACACAAAAATATACTTACTTTTAATTTTAGACATGTAAGGCTGTCCTGTCCCAGTTATCCAGGGTGGGGGAGATTCACTGTTATACCCAGAGTCAGATTAAGACACAAATGAAGTCAGATGCCACTAACAAAAAAGTTTATTTTTGTAGTAAGAAAACAGCAATAGGAGAGACAAAATAGAAAAGGGGAGAAATTTAACAAGCAGTCAGGATAGAATTGCAAAAGATAGTCACCACCCTGGATCCAGCAGCATCCCATTAGTCCATAGTCTTCAGTGGGGAAGATTCCTACCACCATTTAGTCCCACAATCTTTTATAGGGGATTTTTTGCTGATACATACCTCATGTGCATCCTCTAAGGCTAAGCACTTTGATTCCATGGAGTGCACACAACTATTGCACACTGATCCTATGGGGTGCACGAGACTGTTGCGTGATCACTTGCCTTGGATTTTGCATGCTTCAGAAGGCTTGGGGGGTCACCCGCCCCCATGAAGCAATGTGATTAGTTTTTGTTCAGAGGGCCATTTGACCCTAATCGGTTCAGGCCTGCAATCAATCACCAGGAAGTTTCTCATCTTTACAAACAAGCTTTGAGATAATCAGCTCAAGATAAGGTCTTTCACAAGGCTTTTTGAGATTTATTTTTTATCTTGTTTTAAAGAGTAAGTAGTAAATAAGGAAGATGAGATTTTTTTTTTTTTTTAAATAGGGAGACATGCTATTAATACAGTTGTTAAATATTTTGGAAGGTGTGATTATTAGAGCTTTTATGATTCAGACTTCCAAAACACATATAAAACATCTTTAAAAAAATAGTAGAATGGACTTTTGAAACATTTTTTAAAACTTTAAAAACAATATTACTTTAAAGTTAACTATTATAAATAGAGTAATCTGTTGCAATTTGATTAGGATGTCATCTGATAACAGCAAAGTGTGGAAGTGAGAAGTGGTGTGCTGCATCTAGCTCAGATGGTAGGGGATGACCTTAAATGAATGATGAGTTTTTATAAGGTACTGTAAGGAGGTAGGGGAAGAGTAGGACAATGTTTGGAGAAATGATAAATGAATCTGGGATTTTTCATAAAGGATTAGCAAAATATTTTGTCTTACAGATGTATCTTAGCTCATATAATGGTAATTCTGTGAAGCAATAACCAATTCTTTATAAGGAACACCTATTTCTAAATTTTGTGTCTTAAAGTAAGCTATCCTTTGAAACTTTCACTTCCTCTTTATTTTCTGATGTTTAGAATAAGTCTGAGATGTATGAAGATTCAGTAATAAAGGTGGATTATAAACAAATAGGCATCCCACTGTGAGCCAAAACAGAAGGGAAGATATTGGCACCCTGACTCAGACATGTTTAAGGAAAAATGGCAGCCATGAGTGGCAGAAGACACGTAGAGGACACATGGAAGGAGAAACAGGGAACAGAGGAAAATATGAGAGAGTTTACTGTTGTGGACATAGCTCAGAGAGTCAGTTGTGGAAGGAGGCATGACATGCAATAGGAAGTACTCCCGCAGGACTTTAGGAAGCCCACAGTGGGGCGGGGACATACCTGAGGGACTACAGCCCACAGATGACCCATGCTGGAGCAGAGGAAAATGAGTAAATAACATGGTACAGTGGAAGAAAAGAAACAAGGAATGGCAGAAAGAAAATGTTTTGTACTGACTGCACCTTCCTGTACTACCTGTCACCTTGCTGAGGCAATTGAGAAGACTCTGTAACACATGGTGAAAACAAGAGAATGGCCAACTACGAATGGATAGGTGAGTTGCACCCCAAATGTTTAATTGTTTAATTATTTTCCCCTCCAAAATATCCCAACCAATAATTCATCGTTTGTATGAATTGGCAATTAATTTGATTAAGCAAAGTTCCCCAAGTTAAGACTGTTTTGCCTGTGACAGATAAGAGAGCTGAAACTGCAACAGGTCATTTGACTGCTACACAAATGTCACATGCAAAACATGCTTAGTACCAGGTCAAGACACAGTAAGCCCTTAAACATCCTGAAACATTGCACTGTCAAGTGAGTACAAAGCCTAGCATACAAATAGATATTTGAGGAAAAAAAGAAAGATAGAGAAAAAGTCTAGATTAAGCACTTTGAGAGTTGATCCACATCTAGACCACAGTGACTGTGTTAATAATTAGTACATCACAGTGAGCATCTGATGGTGAGTTTGTTAGTGCAGACAGCCAAATTGTATATATTTTGGGTTAGTGAGGGAGAATGATTTCTCTGGCCTAAATCTAATCTGGTCCCGTGGATTGAACAAATATGAGCCCTTAGACCACATTAGGTGTGCTCACAGACTTCATCTTTCTGTGTAGTTTCATACAAAACAAATGCAGGTGTAAACTTCAGCACTGCTTTAATATGGAAGAATGCAGTAAATATACATAACTGTGAGTTTCCCTTCTTTATAAAGTGAACTTCTGATCAAAATTGCACTCACATGTAGATAAAAGCTTTGTTTAATAGCCACTGATGAAACTACTGTGTGTCTTTGAATCCTTTCTTTACCATCCTCTACAGCTAAAAGTATCGATTTACTGCTATGCCAAAAGATTTCACAGTTCAATTACTACATGCAAACCCATTTTTATTCTGTTCATTTTGTAAGTCTGATGTTTCTGAAAACTTCATTAGGTTCTCCTTATCTATTCTGGTGTTAGAAATGTTGAATAATATTCCTTTATTTCCCTTGTTTGAACTTTATTTGATTAATTAGATCATTGGTGCTCTTTCTGAGTCCCAGTATTTTGTTCTAATATAACTTACAACTGGAAGATTTCTCATGTATTTCAGTCTATCATTTAAAGCTATTTTATATTTAGATCATCACTACATTATCTAATGAACAATGAGTTTCTTAGGGTTGTCCAAAGAGGTATTGTGGCAGGCTTGTATCTGCTGGTTTCTCCACTACCATCACTAGTCAATAATTGCTATTTTCCAATGGTTTTAAAAATCTTTTCAAACTTCCCTTCCTCCTCTAAAATATGCAGTTGACACTAGTTACATATTTTTTTACTTATTCAAATGTCAAACCTTCCTTTAATTTTGATTTCTCTATCTGTATTAGTTAAGTTTTTGTTTCTTTGTTTATAGTCTGCTGAGTATATAATTTACACAGATTCACAGAATGCTTGAGGTTTGAAGAGACCTCTGGAGGCCACCTGGTCCAACACCCCTGCTCAAGCAGCACAACCTAGAGTAAGTTGCTCAAGAACATATCCAGATGGATTTTTAATATCTTCACGGAAGGAGAGTACACAACCTGCCTGGATAACTTGTGCCAGTGCTTAGTCAGCCTAATAGTGAAAAAAAATGTTTGCTGATGTTCAGAGCAAGGCCTTATAAATTATAAGATTTAATATTTTTCTTAAGCAATTGGCTATTTTCTTGCAAAGAAAGACCATTTGCTGTTAAAAGCCTGGTACTCTACCAGGACAACTTGTTCACAATAGCATGGACTATAAAGTTGGGGCACTGCCTCAGAACAACACAGTGATTAAGTTTGTAGAGAACAGAGGTGTTTTGGTGGGTTAATCTTGGCTAGCTGTCAGGTGCCCACCAAATCGCTCTCTCACTCCTCCTCCTCAGCAGGACAGGGAAAGAAAATAGGATGAAAATCTTGTAGGTTGAGATGTGAATCAATTATAATCACAGGCAAAACAGATACAACTGGAGTAAAATGATTTAATTTATTGCTAATTAATAGCAGAGTGGGATAGTAAGAAATAAAAGCAAAACTAAAACCACTCAAAACTTGCATTGTCCCACAGGGGTGAGGTTTCTGGTCTCTTCTTAGAGAAGGTAACTCTGTAGCCCCTCTGCTACCAAAACCTTGTCATGTAAAATGGTTACGTTTATATGTAAAGTCATATTGGCCTAGTGGAAGTGCAAGGGTTTGACTGCCTCACATTGTTTTCATTAGTATTTTGCTAACATTGACAGGAAACTGGGGAGCTTCTTTTCTCCAACTGCTCAATACATCAATTTACATAAGAATAATGCTGT
Source organism: Eurypyga helias (assembly GCF_000690775.1). Lineage (NCBI taxonomy): Eukaryota > Metazoa > Chordata > Aves > Eurypygiformes > Eurypygidae > Eurypyga > Eurypyga helias. Next base: position 6,217 of record NW_010272536.1, read on the forward strand.
AGCTGTAAAGACAAGCTGTAAAATTAAAAATCATCATCAAATCTACTTCACAATGCTTAATAAATATTCATTTTGAAAATTCCATTTAACATTTTTGGAGTGAAACAACATTACTTTTCTTTGCAGTATGCAAATCTGGCTACTAATACTAATGTAATTTAATTATACAGTTAGCATAATAAAACTACTTGGGTTAAAGAATCTAATTTATGGAAAACACTGCAAAGAACTAGTGTTATCTATGTAAACCACACAGCTCAGATATTTCTGTTCAACATTTTAAATTGCCAGTATTGTCCTCCAACACAATTCCTTCACAATTAAAGCCTTCCTGGCTTATTAGAAGGATCCTAGCCAAAATGTTTGTGTTATTATTCCTGGTCATACAAGGGAGATACTCTTGTTTTCTTGTTATGCTGTTATTCTTTCTCTTAATTCCTGTGATGGACCTGTATTATAAGAACCAAATGTAACTGAAAATCAGAATATTTGATTAAATTTTAATTTTACTCAGTCACAATCTCTCCATATATACATATATCTACATCTGTATCTATATAGCTTCCATAGATACATATTTATCTGTGGAGAGATTGGCAACACCTATACATCTATACATATATATATATAGCAGTAGATAGATATAGATATGGATATTGATATAGATGTAGATGTAGATATAATAACATTCATGTCCACTTGTCCAAAATGATTTAATGCAATGAACAGTTTGCTATTTGTTGCTCTATTAGTAGTTCACAAGACATGACTCAAGAATATCACAACTTTAATAACTAAACTAAATCCCCAAGATTTGGATTATTTTAACTCTCCTGCCATGGGAATCTTCATTTTGCATTTGAATCATAATTATGTTTTTACATGGAACACTATATTTTTAATTATCGAGTTTGATATGATCTCATAACTTCTGTAACTGAGCTTTAAGTAAAATATTTGGTATGGTAAGAGTCATGATAAATTCTTTTATCTAACGACAATTTACTTCATAGTATAATTTCTGTAGTGAAATACATTCATAAGTAGACCTGATTGGTTACCTTCTAAAAGATTTCTATTTTTCATATTACAAGTAACATTCAGTGAGATAATGAATGAATGCTTCAAAGATTTCAAGCACAGAATAATTTGAATAATGTTCTGTTATGCTAAATGACTGACAAGTCTTCAAAATTCTGTGTTTGCCATGCTTAAAACTGGAAACAGTTTATTCTATAGATATCTGGTGGTAAATGCTAACTTTTAATGTTAATAATTACATTTTCATCAGATAGAGACCACAAGAAATAGTCAAAAAGATTTGGAAAATAGTTATGGAAACATCAGGAAAAAACATCAGGGAGAAAAATAGAAGCTGTATTGATGGCAAGTAGAGGTCAGATGAGAAAGAACAAAAGACATCTGTATGTGTGCTGACATTCAGCAGTAGACTTGCCAAGAAGTCAAAATTTTCTAGTGTGTTCAAAGAACCAGAAGAAGCAATATCACAGAGAATTGTGTTCATTATAGAACACAAAGTGTAGGCAAATAACTAAGAGAATGTTTTTATTTTTTCTATAAAAAAGGAAGGAAAGGGGGAGGGAGAAGGGAAAGAAAAAATGGAAAACAGAGAAGAGACAAAAAACACATCTCTCTAATTATAAATACCTTACAGTGTGATTTTGCTTTAAAAATTAATGAAAAAAAAGAGACAACACCCTTCCTCCCTCCCTCCCTTCCTCCCAACTTGGCATAAAGATGGTGTCTCAATAAGAGGTAAGTTTGAGAATTCGATGTAAACCATATTGTTTCACAAAATGCAAACAGACAGAAGGAGAAGATAAAGATAGAGTATCACATCTCCAAGACACTACAATAACACTGAGGTACAAATTTCTGCTTGATTGCTAGGGTTTGTCAGTAACACCTTTAGAAACATTTGAAAGGCAAAAGCAAGCAGCAGCACATTATCTGCCTGAGGGTAAGAAAGCTTTTCAAAGGGACCTGGACAGGTGGGATCAATGGGCCGAGTATAATCGTGTGAAGTTCAACAAGGCCAAGTGTCAGGTCCTGCACTTCGGCCACAACAACCCCATGCAATACTACAGGCTTGGGGATGAGTGGCTGGAAAGCTGCCTGGCAGAAAATTACCTGGAGGTGTTGATTGACAGCTGGCTGAACATGAGCAGGAAGTGTACCCAGGTAGCCAAAAAGGCCAAGAAGTACAAGTGCTTGCATGATGAACAGTGTTTCCAGCAGAACAAGGAAAGTGATTTTCGCCCTATACTTCTGTGCTGGTTTTAGTCAGAAAAGAGTTAACTTTCTTCACAGTGGCTGGTACGAAGCTAGTTTTCTGAATTTACTCTAAGAAAAGTACAGAGAAGGTGTCTTTTTAGCTGGCGCTGGGGAATGCTTGCACCAAATTCAAGGTCTCTCTCAGCTGCTAGTACTGCAGCTGTGTTCCCAACTCTCGCTTGCTACAGGGTGGGGGACACCCAGTTACGGCAGCTGACCCAAACTGACCGAAGGAGTATTTCATTCCATAGTACGTCATGCTTGGTACGTAGGCAGGGAGTGGGGTTAGGGGCCATTACGTTCTTTAATAGTCTTTACACTCTTTTGCTGTCTCCTTAACTCTACTAGAAGCTGGAGATTTCACAGCTTCTCTGTGTAACCTGTTCTAATGTTTAATCACCTTCATTTCAAAGGATGTTTTCCAGGAGTCTGAACAAAATTTCCTGTGAGAGAACTTGTGTGTTTTGCGTAGGCAGGGAGTGGGGTTAGGGGCCATTACGTTCTTTAATAGTCTTTACACTCTTTTGCTGTCTCCTTAACTCTACTAGAAGCTGGAGATTTCACAGCTTCTCTGTGTAACCTGTTCTAATGTTTAATCACCTTCATTTCAAAGGATGTTTTCCAGGAGTCTGAACAAAATTTCCTGTGAGAGAACTTGTGTGTTTTGCCTCTAATTCCATCCCAAATCAGGGCAATCTTCAATATCAGTGCAGACTGGTCGATGAATTATTTGAGACCAGAAATTCAGAAAAAAACTTGGGTATGCTGGTAGACAAAATATTGGTACTAGTCAGCAATGAACAGCCTAGAAAGCCATTCTGGGCCTAATTTTGCAGCCAAACCAGATTCTACATCCCAGATTTTACAGTTCAGAAAGCCAGTTGTATCCTGGGCTACATAAACAGAAGCATGGCCAACAGATCAAGGGACATGTTTCTCCTTCTCCACTGCATTCTTGTGAGACATCACCTGAAGTGTATATCCAGTTCTGGGATTCCCAGTACAAGAAAGATATGGACTTTTTAGAGTGGGCCTAGAGGAGGTCCACAAAAATTATCAGAAGGCTGGAACACATCTCCTGTGAAGAGAGACTGAGAGACTTGGGGTTGTCTAGTCTATAGAAGAGAAGGCTCCAGGGAGACCTTATTGCAGCATTTCAATACTTAAAGGGGGCTTATAAGAAAGATGGAAAGACACTTTTCTACTAAGGCCTGTAATGATAGGATATGGATTAAAGGTTTTAAACTGAAAGAGCGTAGTTTTAGATTGGACATAATGAATAATTTTTTATTTCTTTTTTTTCTTAGTCGAGGGTGGTGAGACTCTAGAACAGGCTCCCCAGAGAAGTTGTGGATGCCTCACCATTGGAAATGTTCAAGGTCAGGTTGGATGGGGCTTTGAGCAACCTGATCTAGCGAAAAATGGCCATGCTTATAGAAGAGGGTTAGAAATAGCAGAACTTCAATGTTTCCTTCCAACCCAAACCATTCTATGATTCTGTGATTCTGTGAAGTCAATTCATTTCTTCTGTGCTTAGCACCTTTTTATCTCAAACTTTTTTCCTAAGTTAGGCTATCTGGGAGACAATAAAGTCACTAAAGACTGAGGGGGGGAAAAAAAAAAAAAGCTACATAAACAGAAGCATGGCCAACAGATCAAGGGACATGTTTCTCCTTCTCCACTGCATTCTTGTGAGACATCACCTTTTTTTTCTTTTGCTCGTGATATTCCTTTAGGAACTCTCTTCATTGCCTTTCACATCCTCAGCTAACCTCAACTCTAGACAAGCTCTGTTGTTCCCATTTCCTTTTCTGCAGACACAGGTGATGCACCTATACCCGTGGTTGGTAGCCTGTGCCTATTTCCACCTCCTGTATACCTCCTTTTTATGTTTGAGCTCAAACACACTCAGCAAATCTGGCCTTTTCCCCTTTAGGAACTCTCTTCATTGCCTTTCACATCCTCAGCTAACCTCAACTCTAGACAAGCTCTGTTGTTCCCATTTCCTTTTCTGCAGACACAGGTGATGCACCTATACCCGTGGTTGGTAGCCTGTGCCTATTTCCACCTCCTGTATACCTCCTTTTTATGTTTGAGCTCAAACACACTCAGCAAATCTGGCCTTTTCCTGGAGATCAGTATGGATTGTTCTGGTGCTTTAAGAGATCTGCCTTTAAAATCTTACCAGGTGTCCTAGGATCCTTCACCTTTTGGGGTAGAGATTTTCCTAAGAAAACTTGCTTACTACATCCCTGAACTAGAAAAATCTATTAATCTGAAATTTTTAGTTTGCCACTTGTCTTTCTCACTGCTCTGAGGAAAGAAAAGTAGATATGAATAGGTTTTCTTGTGCGTAAGTTTTTAGGAAATTATTATCGATGAATTTTCTCTATAGTAGTTTCACCATAAGTATTAATATTATTGTAACTGGGCTCATAATAACAATTTTCTGTATTTTGCATAGATCCTGAAGATTTTTCTAAGGTAACACTAAGTTCTGGGGACTCCCCATACATGGTGTATTCTCTTTTTGCACCGAACAAGAATATGAATGTACTAAATACTTCAAAAAGTGTTTGTTTCTGAAGGATTGCTTGGCTGGCTGGGCTGGTAATCATTTGTAAAAAAAAGCCCTACTCTCTTCTGCAAAATTGGGTTGTGAACCCCATTATTTCATATTTATTTTTGTTATTAATTTCCTACTTTTTCTTGCTGTGCAGGCATTATTCACAGAATGAACAAAGTATAAAATGAAATTATAATATATTATGAATTCTAGGCATAGCTTTAAATAGTGCTGTTGATAGTCAAGATCTGGTAAGCTCCTCTCTTCTTTATTAACACCATCCACTGAATGTCAGCATATACATCATAAAGATGTGAGAAATATTTTTTACTGACTTGAAAAAATGTGCCACTTCATTTGAGTGTCTTTCTTACAACAGAATAATGCCCATTATAGTATTCAGACAATTTCAGGCAGCTGCTCTTTAAACAGTGGAAAACAACATATTGTGTCAGCAGTGGAATCTTAATGTGAGTATGGTTATTCAAAAGGTCTGAAGACAATGTCCAAATTTTGCTGAAAAAAAGTGTTTAAATAATGCTTACAATGCTATTTGTTTTCCAGATGTTCATCTATGAACCATTCTCATTAAAGTTGAAGATGACTGGATTAGGAAGAGAAAAAGTTTCAAATAACTACTGATGTGGAAAACAAGCCAAAACAAGAGTAAATGTGCTCAGTCCTGAATTTCATAAGGCCACAGTTTAAAGCCTATTTATTACTTATTCTGGAAATTGAAAAGGTAGTTGAACTGCAGGATCTTCAGTGGTTTGATGAATGTTTTGCCCACCTCAAAATAGTTTAAAACTTATTACTATTATTTCATATTCTAAAAGGAAGATGAAACTTCTCTCTCAGTCCTACACTGTAAAACAGGAAAAAGCGGACATGATGGTCCTCTGCCCACAAGATGACTTTCAAATATATTATTTGTACCTGCACAAAAAATCAAGCCAAATATCTACACACTTCTTGTAGAGAGACTCCTGGGCTTTCATCTGAATGTTTATATAAACATTTTCATACTTAGAATATTGAATATGGCAAAAGTCATAGGGCAACCAACTATACATATGTCCTGAGGAAGAAGTAATTCTCATGAAAATATAAAAAGGTAAATTTTTAAAAATGTGAATATGGATTTCCATATCCTTTGAAATTTATTGTCTTGCCATAAACAGATAATTTAATGTTGCCAGCTGGGGCTTGTCCAAGAAGTAAAGAATTTTTACTTGAGCTCTGTGTGCTTAACCATGAACTAAATAATTTTTTATTCTTCAGGTTAGCAAATGTCCACATGAGAGGTAAGTTTTAAGGGGTAAGTCTTTTCATAAATAATACTTTTAGAAGTGCTGCCATTTATGAGTTTCTGTGCCTATCCAGATTGGATATCTGAGTACTATTTGTAATCTATAGGTATTTTCTGAATACTAATGGAAACAGATTTCAATCTAAGTGTTCATGAAGTGTAGTCTTGGGCATTTCCACCATTAGGTTCTCTCTTTTGAGGAATATAAATCACAACTACTTTTACAACACAGGAATCAAAAATAATACTATGAATAACCAACACTGTAGGATTGATGGTCACTTGTACCATTCACAAGCATATACGGAGTTTTACCCAATTATTCAGAAACGACTTGAATGCTCAGAAAATCTACAGAACACCACATTTTATCAAACTAATTTGATAAATAAGTACAGGAAATGCCAAAACAAAACCCAAAAGCCAAACCAAAACCCAAACACCAACCCTTTTACTCTAATTGTGATTAAACATTGCAACAGGTTGCCGAGGGAGGTTGTGGAGACTCCATCCTTGGAGACATGCCCAAAGATATAAACAAGCCCTGTTCAAGTTGTGAAATGTGACCATGCTTTGAGCAAACACTTGAACCCTTCTGACTTTAACCATTTAATGTTTTGATCAATTTCACCATTTTGTTTCTATATGGCTAATTTTCTCCCCTATAGCAAGATAAGACACCAATCTTTTAAAGAGATAATATGTTTCCCACGTGTGTATCTCTTCAGATGCTGCAAAGGTGGGCAGGAAGCCTGGTCTGTACACTGGGACCTCAGACACCAAAGTACTAAGAGAATGAAAATTTTTTAGGAGAATGTAAACATTAAAATATCACATTTGTGTCATATGGTGGGCCAGTTGTGGAGATGGCTTGCACTGGCTGTGTCCAGCACATGGCAGCCACTGGTCTCTATTCACAGAAGCCATCCCTGCAGCTCCCCACTACCAAGACACAATCACCTACACACAATATAAAATAAAATGATACCTGGATGAAAGGCAAAAATACAAGTAAAATGTAGAATTTCATTATATTTGAAATATTTTGAAATATTGGCACAAAACAAACAGCAATAGAAGTCCACAGAATAATCAAATAATTTTTATTTAGAAACCTCTACTCAGATAGAATCACTGAGGTAAAGTAAGTAGAGAAATGTACTGATGAAGAGGAATGAATGTCTTCATTCTTACAACTTGCACTTTGTCAACTGCAGGCACTAGACAAAGTGCAAGTTGTAAGAATAAGGAAATTTTTACAAAAAGGACCATTTTTCTATTGCATATCTTTATTCACTGTTAACCTCTTTCTTTCTTGAAAAGGAGTCATTTCAAATCAGCCATGCCTGAAAGGTTATGTCATTTCTGGGAACTGAATAATAAAAAGCAGAAGAACCTTGAAAAGTTCCTAATTTAGAATTTCAGAGACACTGTCAACACAGAGCACATATAAAAATGATCTTTAGACATACAGTTATGTAGGCACATGTGAACACATATACGTACAACACTTGATGTAGGTGAAATCCAGGTCAGCCTGATTTAGACACCTAGGTTTTTCCATCCTTCTGAATAAATTTTGTTTTCTCTAGGAAGATAGTGAAGGTCTGTATACACCTTCCTAAACCTTCAGGACGATATCTTGTTTGCCTAAGGACTGGCACCTAAAATGGATGACTATAATTTTCCTCATTTCTTCAAGCCCAATACTGTGTAACAAAACTCACAAACAAACTAGATAATTGTTAATCTATCAAATAAAAAAAAAATCTAACATGGGTCCTAGGAGAGTGGTTCAAATGCTGTGCAAAACAAAAAAATATCAAGCAAAGTGCAAAAAAAGATTGCTTTAGTATTCATTAACTTTGAAAATTTCTTTTATACCCCTGTGGGTATTTTGTGGGCAATGGACTAACTTTAACAGCTGGAATTGAACAAGGAGCAAAGTTATCTGAATATTTATCGGCTGTTGAGCAGCATATGTGGGAGCTTTCAATTTAGTTGCCTAAAGCAACTAAAAACCAATTTGCCTCATTTTTGGGATAAGTTTTTCAGCCAAGAAAATGTATCGTCATGTCTTTCTCTTGATATGTTCTATAAATTGTAGTAACTATGCCCACTTAGAGCCCTGTTCAGTTTATTAAATACTTCTTGCAAGCTATATACCATTCTATCTGAAACAAAAATGGCCTTAAGCAGAATACAGCTGCCTAGATGATTTCTTCAGTCAAAGCAGCAAATATCAAGGGAAATAATGTTCCTAAATTTTTTCATTATATATTACTATGGCAGAGAAGCCACAATGGAAGTTAATATTTCTGATGGGAAGAAACTGGTGTAGGCCAAAATGTGATAGTACCACTCACAGACAGAATCATGTATGTAGCGGCTCCCTGTGAATGTGATCAGATTATTTAAATTTAACTTGCATACAACTTATGAATCTTACATGAATTTTTATGAATAACAGCCCCTCAGGAAGACATTAACATTTTCTAAAATTATTGAGGCCCACTATTTTTTTTTTTAATTTTAATTTTCCTGCTATTTCTCCTTGCATTACTATTTGTCCTATAAAAGGGAAATGGTGCTTAGTATAAAATGTGAGCATGTAGTCCAAAACACTTTCCATATTAAAGCATTTGAAGCTAACCAACAGACCTGTAGTTTCCAGTATAGATACTGAAGTCAGGAATGTTTCTGTCAATTCATAAAATAAAAAAGAATTAATTGTCAAGTAAATTCAAACAGCTGAAACAAATGAGACTGGAACAATCTGCTTGTGGGCATGGAGAAAGAAGAATATTAATATAATTTACAGAGAATTCATTAATCAATAATTATTAATTATTTGTTTATTGTAACACAGATTTCATTCACACATTACACCCACATGTAAAAGGTCCTAAAGGCAGGATTTCTAAGCAAAATATTGTCATATCAGTCAGCATAAACTCGTTTTTGAAGAAGTAGTCTGTGGGGAAAAGTGCTGTGAATTATTACATCAGAGACTCTTGATGAAGTATTTCCTGTACAGTGTTAAAAATGTTTGTATCAAAGAAGTCTGGACCCAAATATAATATGAATCAATGCATTTCTACTAATTTTAGTATACCCAAACAGTTTTACAGAAGCATATAAAGTATTTTAAGTTAAAGAAATATTTTCTTTTAAAGATATGATTACTTTTGTTTACATCTTATATTTTACAATTTTCCTTTAATTCCAATCTGAACGCATTACCTTTTACATGCCTTTAGGATTCACATATATGAGTCAATTATTAAATTAGCTGTTTGTTAAAAAGGACAGAGATAAAAATAATTTATTTATTATTTGACAGTTTTAATATTGTACTTACTGCTGTCTGGTCACGTAATACTATTGTAGCTGTATTTTATATCTTCCCCTTCCCCAACTCAAATATGAAAGATTAAACAGATTTTCTAATTTATATTTCAATAGTTCTGTGGAATAAAGTATAACATCTAAACTATTAAAACAGCTGTCTAAACAATGACCTTAAATCAAATAATTAATAAATACTGTCTACCCATGTCCTTATTTGCAGTAGTGTGGTAGCTAGGGGTTTCTTAATATGTGTATATGCATGTTCATTATACATGATGAACTTCAAAATGAATTGTATGTAACAGTGTGAAAGTTCTTTGGCATTTCTTCTGTAAAGAAAACAAGCCTAATGAAAAAGAAATATTGTCTACCTTTTCCATTCAATTTTAAATAAATAACTAAGAATGTAAGTATAGTAAAAATGTCATTAAAATCTGTGCAGATGTCCACTTGCAATTCGTTCCTTCCTCTTGACTTCTCATCAGAATCACAGCTCACTGATTCACAATTTAATGGTCTACTGTGTCTTTGCATTTTAATTCACAGTTGTCAGCCTGGTAACAGCCAAGTCTGAAAGCCTTAAAGCCCTAACCCTGTATGACTCATAGATCTTAATGTTTCCTTCCACAAATAAGCAGTTTCTTATTTCTGTCAGATAGTCTTTCATCAGAATTTTTCACTCCCTAATGGTAGTTGTCTAGGATGCACTCTGTGCTGTTACTTTAGTTAAATTCTCTTCTCTCCTTCCTAAGGTATTTTATCAGCCCTTGTTTTTTTATACTGAAAGGGGCAGATTAAACTAACAAGCAAGCAAAGAAAAAAATCTGTCATATACCCCTCCAGCTGGATTTCAAGCTGTATACTTTGGGTTTTGTTTGTAAAACATCAGATTACGACATGCCTCCTATACACAAACATGTACACATTAACTTCTGGCTAGTCATGGCTGTAACTAAAAAAATGTAGTCATTTTGCCCAAAGAATGCTGAAGTTATCCTCTGTGTTTATCTGGGAACTTAGGAAGCTTAACAGAACTAAGACATTAATTATTTCAAGAATCACAAACCAGAAACTTTCCTACTTAGTTTCCCTTAGTAAGTGATCCAGTAAACACTCTCACAATATTCTTATTTTAAATGGGCATGTATTCCACAAGTATCCTGTAAATAACTTGTAATACAGAGCAGCGACTGAAAAGCTCAGCCAGCTTGATGATGACAATGTTTAATTCTTACTTTATACTTTATCTTCCTCAATTATATGAACTAATGGGTAATAAGTTATTTATAACATCATCGAAAGAAGAGAATGGTAACTAAAGGTGTGCAGATGTGTTCAGAGTATAGGGAACTACCATTTGGAATTGCAGCAAGGATAAATTATGCAACATTTATCTGACTAAACACTTTTTTCTAAGTAAAATTTATAAATTCAATACACTTTTTACACCTGTGATTTAAGCCTACTAGCAAGCCTGCTCAACCATCAATTCTTGATTTTTAAATTCTTGCTAATCTGATTAATTATTTCTCCTTAAATCAGTGTTGATGGAATTAAGAGCCTAACTTGAAGAGTAGTGGTTTATTTTGAGTATCCTTTCATTAAGTTTAAAGTGATTCACAGAATCATAGAACCATGATTAGAAAGTGATTGTACAGTGTTATCTGGTCTAAACACTGATAAACTACCATTCTCACAAATTTATAAGATCATGGGCATGTTGGAAGTGACCTTGAGAAGTGTCTATTCCAATCTCCTGCCCAAAGCAGGGGCAAGACTGACCATTGCTCAGGGCATTGTGCAATTGGGTCTTGAAAACTTCCCTTGACGGAGAACATTATGTCAATATCACATGACTATTCTACAGGTACGTATCTTAGGATAGTTTGTATGAAAATGTTTTATTTTCCTGATGAAATTCAATGTATGGTCACACTTAAAAACAAACAAACAAACAAAAAAACCCACAAAAAACCAATATAAGCAAGAGTAAAACCAAAACACAATTAAGTATCCTCACCTATGACCTCACACAGTTTTAAAGTTCGTAATCAGAGTAATAATTAAAAGTATTACAAATCAATGCATAACAGCTTCAGAATCCAGAAGGAGTCTCTCAAGGAATACAAGAATATTCTTTAATGTTGCTAAAAATACTTAGTTACCAATTACATCCTGATTTCCCTTGTTGAGAATGAAGAACAAGACATTCAGACTCATTAATAGAGATTTTAATAAAGTCACCTAATTGATTCAGAAGTGGAAAAATTTGAACAATTTCTTGGGACTCTTAAAAATGCTTATGGTTACCTTCCTAACACTTACTGATAGTAGTAGCTGAAGAACACTCACATATTCCCCATAAGCAATCAGCTAAATGAGAGGAAGCACAGATAGTCTGAATATATTTTTAGATCTACATGCAAATTACTTTCTTATTCTAAGTGTCTCTTCCTTTTTGCTTAGTCTAACTTTGTGATCAGAATATGGAATGTTTTGTTTTTACAGATTTAGAAACATGTTAGTTCTGACAGAGCCAAAGTCCATTTTCATTGCATTCACAGGGCCTAATTCAGTGCAAAAAATATAGCCAAGTAATCACTAAAATTTGGGGGCTGGTGGTGGGGTAATTTCACAACAAAATAACATTTTATTAGAGCACTTTTTTTGGTTTTGTTTGGGGTCTTGTTTTTTTATTTTTAACAAATTATCTGAATAATTTTCTTTGCAGGTAAATTTATCTTCTGATTTAGATGAAAAAATCTAATTATGTATGTGAAAATTAAAGCATTTTTTCTAATCAATACATCATGTAATCTGATTAAATGTGAGAATCCTTCAACTTCGGTAGATCATTCTGTAACAATGAAATGGTTAATCACAAATATACATTCATACATGTATATTGTTATTAGATAGTCATAGTTTTAATTTAATTAGTTAGGTTTAAGAAAATAGTCATCTTAGACAACCTTATAAACTACTACTTTAAATTGTATTGATATTTTTGGACTGGAATTGGATTATAACCAGTACCATTTTTATGAGTTTGTTATAAAACATGTCTTCTCTATGAAACTGGACAATAAAAATAGAGACAGTATTTTGAATATTTAAATATCCATATATACCTGTGTGTGTCCCAACAGCAAGACCATATGCTTCCCACATTCTTGTATAAGACTCTAAGGAATCACTGAATAGGACTGTCATGGTTATAAGCCCAGCCAGCAACAAAGTACCACACAGCCACTTGCTCACCTCCTTCCTCCTCCAGTGGAGGAGGAGAATTGGAGGAAAAGATAAGAATCTTGTGGGCTGAGGTAAGAACAATTTAATAATTAAATACAAACTATTACAATATTAATACTAACAATGTTAACAATGCTAAAGGTACTACTAAAATATGTATTTAAAATAATATTACCACTACTACT
>NW_010272537.1:0-11889 GCF_000690775.1 Eurypyga helias
ATTCTGTGATTCTATGATTTTACATCTCTATGTCCTTTCTGGTTTTATTTTTGGGTTGTTTTTGACTTTCACTCTTCTTTTCATACTGAAATACTCTATCTATTTCAATTTGTTTCGTACACATATTCTGAAATTACAAGGAATTTGCTCATCAAATGAAATATGCAGAAATTTTGAAAGATTTGGAATAGCCTCAAATACCCAAATGGATTTTTTTGTCTTTGACAGTAAAACTATATGTGCACAAAGCTAAGAGTAAAACTGCTTTTTTAATGATACATAACAAATCAACAAAGGAGTGCTTTTACTACATAGGACCATGGCATGTTTCTCAATTTATAATTCATTATACCATGAAACTTAAGTTTTATTATGTCATTAAAGTGCATATAAAGTACTAAGAAATCAAAATTTATCAGAAAAATAATTATTTGAAAACAGCCTCATAATAAGGCATATAAATAAATAAACGTATAATTTTTATATCAGCACAGTAACAATAAAAGGCAATGTCTCAAATAAATGCAACTAAACAATGAACAGGAAAAGGCCCTATAATCATGTTCTTAATTATAGAACAATTCTAACAGCTCCAATATTTCTATACTCATTGCAAAATCTACCTTTAGCTTTTAATTCATACAAAGTTATTTGGTAATTGAATAGTATATAGTACATATTGGTATTTGCTTTTCACTCAGTGTTGCATTGAAATACCATTCTCTTAAGAAAGAACTGAGGATAAACTCAAGCTGTTAGTTTAGTGCTTGTCAGGTTTTGTGAATATTATGTATCTAAACATTTTGAACGGCGAACTGACAATACAATATACAATTCTGTCATCCTTCCTCACACGTGGAAGTAATTTGATCCATTAAAAGTTCCACTAGTTCCAGAAGGGTTTCTCCCGGAAACTGATCCTTAGTACATTTAAGATTGCCGGGGGGAGTGAGCGGGAGTCAGTGCTGGAGAGTAGGGGGGGATGAAATCAGAACTAAGTACTCACAGTGCAGATTGAAAGGGACAGTTCTAGAGACCAAAAACTAAAACAAACATGTAGATTCTGTATAACCATTCAGAGAAATTCTGAAATACTGAAGTTTAACACATTTGTTCTTCTTTTAAATTATTTTTCCTTTTTTTGTTGTTGGTTTGGTTTTTTTTTTTTTCTTCATAATAAGCTCATATGAGGGACTCATATGTCATTTAACTAAACATATGGTGTAGATATGACTTTCTAATTAAACTGGAAGTTTCCTTAGGCATTTAAACAAAATAACAAATGGCTTTTTTTTCCTAACATTACATCTTACATTAACTTTTCACATTTTGTTATATAAATAGTATTATTTTAACACAGAAGCCAGAATTTTGAAATAATTAATAATTTTCAAATCTTCCCCCCCTCACCATATCTAGATCTGCCAAAACTTGTCAGTAAGAGCCCTGAAATAGGATGCTGCTACTTAACATCAATAACAATATCACTTCCTGTGACTCTCATCTAATACTGTTCTCAGGAGACAGTTTGGCATACAATAAAAAAGTTGCCGGTTAGTGTATCCTATTATTATGAGCTATTAAGTATATATTTCTGACAGTTGAAAGTAATAGTCTTCATATCTAAACAAATGTTTCTGTAGCCTCTTGTTGGAATTCTGCCTCAGTATGTGAATTAGAGGATTTCAGGTTGCATATAGGGGAGAGTAAAGACAAATATTGAATTGAAGAATGTGATGGAAAAACCTAAGCCATGTATCAAGTTGTGTAACCCCTCTAGATACCATAATTAATGTTTTATTATACTGATAAGCGTGAATAAATGATAATCTTTACTTAACATACTGAGATGAGAGAAGGGTCAGGAGTTGGAGAGAAAGTATCAGGACTCTAAATGGAGGAGGAGGAGAATTGATGAATAATCAAATTAATCTCTGAGAAGAGATATTATATGTAGTAAGTAATCTCATATTTCATTTTTTCTGGTGTGCTAGGATATTAGGTCTGTCTTTCAGACCCAGGAAAATTGTCCCCAAGTGTGGTGGAAAAGATAATGTAAAAAAATATAAATATTATAGCAATAATGTAAAGCCACACAATTTTATGGCCATTTCAAGGTCAGAAAACGGACCAAGGAGGAAGCTGGGTTTTTTAGTGCCTCTGTTTTCTCTCCAATGCACAGACAGACATCTGCAGATTACTCTAAGAACAGTACTTCAAACTCTGCTTTACAGATGGCAGGGCAGAGAATGGTATCAAAATAGATCAGTGCATCATGAAATGATACCTCAGTGAAATTACAAGAAGTTATGAATTAATTACTGTTCTGGTAGGTTGGGTAACTCAACCAATTAAGATCTGAACTCAGTTTTAATGTATATTTTTATATTCAGAATGAAAAAGAAACCAACAAGCACTCAGAAAGAATGCCTTTGAGCTAAATAATATGACACTTTGAGGAAAGGCAAATTCTGTGTTCCATTACACAAAGGAAGTTGGGAGTTGTTCCATACTACCATTTCTTTGCATGTTTAAAATATAATGTGTGGCTAATAAAATATTCAGGAGCAATCATACTACAAAACAATGTAATAGTACAACTTTATCTTCAGGGACATCAGTCATAGACACGGATGTGCACTGTGCATCTATTTAAGAAACTTTGTTTTCCTTTCTGATTGAATTTACATGCTGGAAGCTGTTACTCCAAACAGGTCATTAGTGTCAAGCAAGGAGTTTAAAATTACTTTTTTTCCCTACTTTTTCTCACATTTTTTTCTACAATGCTCAGATATTTTGCACTATATTTCTGTTTTATCTGCAACATTATAAAGAATTTAAAGCTTCTTTAGTTTTATGCTCCTTGTAATAATAAAATTTCTTTTAGAAGTCACTGCCTTGTGTTCTCTGTGTTATAAATTAAACAACTTAATGCTAGCTTAGTGTAAAAAAGATATCTCAGGATATTTAAAAATATCACGAGATGATTACTTTTTTTTTTTACTGACAGTAATTATGTGAAAGCAATTCCTGAAGTCTACATGAGCACACACTTGTTTTGTGACTATTTTCACAGCATATGGTTCCAAAGCTTTAGTTAAAGCTGGTCTGATGACTCGCCCGCTAGCACACAGCACTACCAAGCAGAAAGATTTAGGTTAGTACCTCAGGCTTATTAGCACAATCAAAGAGCTAAACTTAAGTGGCAGCAAGATTGTACCATCAGTGTGGCTTACTTAAAAAAGAAAGAAGATAAGTAACATTGTAAGGAGAGCTTTGTCTCAAGATGAAGGGCTCAATAAAATTTCAACTGTTCCAGGGGTCATATATATTTTAATTTCCATCAAATTTAGGCTTTTACTGGTGTGCTGAAAATCCCAAATTTTTTCCATGTCTTCCTAACAAAGTAGTTGAATATTGCCACCCTGATTTTACAGGGTGAAGGCCAGCCAAAACTGAAATGCTCCTCTCCAGAGAAAAAGGATGGAGAAAAGAAAAGGGTGGAAGATGTGGGATGAATAGAGAAGAAAGAGGAGGGGCAGGAAGGAGTGCCAAAAGCTCATACTTTTCCCACTATTTCCATAGAAGGATAAAGACAACAAATGATGTTTTAATCACAGGGCATCTGCCACCTTCTGTTTCCCTACTACATCTTTGGTAGTAGCAACCAGCTTGACTTTCTAGGGCTCTGGCACATCCAGAGATAGGAAATGACTTGTTTGTCACCTTCAGCTATGTGGTCCACTAAGCAGCTGATTACTCCATCAGTGCCTAAAAGTGTTGTTGGCAAGGTATGTGTCAAAAAAGGAGGGAAAATATCCTCTCCACCACTTGAAAAATAGGAGAGGTCTAAAACTATATCAAACAAAAGCCACCATTTTCAGATGACACAGTTTCACATAGTTGCTGGCACCTTTTCTAGTAGCAAAACTGATATAGTGGAAGATGTATGACCTGTGAAGGTTCTGCTCCCATATCTTCTTCTAGTCCATTTCTAAGATTCTACAGCCAGGAACTTATTTATGTCATCCTAAAGCATGTCTCACTGAACCCTGTGCAGCCCACTGCCCATCAGCTTTGACTAACTTTTAACATAGAATCACAGAATGGTTTGAGTTGGAAGGGACCTTAAAGATCATCCAGTTCTAACTCCCCTGCTATGGTCAGAGACACCTTCCACTAGACCAGGTTTCTCGAAGCCCCATCAAACCTGGCCTTGAACACATCCAGGGGGGGGTTGTCCACAACTTCTCTGGGCAACCTGTTCCAGTGCCTCACCAGCATTTCTGCGAAGAATTTCTTCCTGATTCCTTGCCTAAATTCACCACTTTCAGTTTAAAGCCATTATCCCTTCTCATGTCACTACATGCCATTGTAAAAGCTCCAATTCCAGCTTTCTTGTATGTCCCTTCAGTTATTGGAAGGCTGCTGTGAGGTCTCCCTGAGTCCTCTAAATTATCTTTAAGGTCCCATCCAACCCCAATGATTCTATGATTTTCTTCTCCAGGCAAAACATCCCCAACTCTTTCTCAGCCTGTCTTCACAGGAGAGGTGTTCCAGCCCTCTGGTCATCTTTATGTCCCTTCTTTGGACTCATTCCAGTCTTCTTTTGATGCAGTTCAGGATACAATTTTTTTTTCCAGGCTGGAAATGCACACTGCCTGCTCATGTTTAGCTTCCTATCAAACAATATCCCCAAGTCTTTCTCCTCAGGGCTGCTCTCAATCCATGCTTTGTTCAGCCTGTACTTGTGTTTGGGATTGCCCTGACCCAGGTCCAGGACCTTGCACTTGGCCTTGTTGAACTCCATGAGGTTGGTAGTGGCCCACTTCTCCAGCCTGTCCAGGTCCCTCTGGATGCCATCCCTTCCCTCCAGCATGTTGAACGCACCACACAGCTTTTTGTTGTTGGCAAATTTGGTGAGGCTGTACTCAATCACACCATCCATGTCATTGGCAAAGATGTTGAACAGTGCCAGTCCCCGTACTGGCCCCTGAGGAACACCACTTGTCACTGGTCTCCACTTGGACATGGAGGCATTGACCACAACTCTTTGCCTCTGACCATCTAGATAATTTCTTATACACTGATTAGCTCGTCTATCAAATCTATGTGTCTTGTTTAGAGACAAGGATGTCATGCAGAACAGTGCCAAAATATGTGGAAACACATGCCAGTAGAAGAGTTCTGTGTAGAGTAAAGCTAAAGACTGTTTTGATCACAATACAAGTATGTCTGGCTTTCACTAATCAGCAACTAGTGCAGTTATAAAGATGTAGAATCATGTCCAATAAAAATACACTTGTTTAGACAAAGTGGAACAGCCCTAAAGAGAAAAATTATGAGACATTCTTCCCAAAATTCTCCACAGAGCAGCAGAGGTTTTCAGCAGTTACTGTGTCCCAACTGAGATGTATAATATTTCTCAGATGGGAACTGTTGTGATGTCTACATTTATGCAGTCTACCACACAACTCCATTTATAAATAGGAGTATGAGATAGTATCCTGATATGGGAATAGCTACCATGACACAGATATTTGGATCCTTTTCTTATCACGGGTGTCTGAGTAACTTTTGTCATGTTTTAAGGAAGTTTTTTTTGAGTTAGAATCACAAACAACATGCTTTTTATTGGACAAGTCAGTACTTATTGCAGTAAAGTTGATTGGTGTGAAAAAATGCTTCTGCAGGATATACCTAGGGAAACCTGGAGCTGTAAAATAGCATCTGTACACATGGATGGGATTAAATAGATCCAAATGCACTCACTGATCTTCTCTGATATCCAGTCATAAGCCCACTTTGGTCCAAAAGCCTTTTAACAGCTGTGTTATTGTGACACTGTCCATCACTGTGGGCACAGTTCTGGGCTGAGGCTGCTCGTATATGTATGCTCTCACCCATCCACTTTGACGCCTAAAGAAGTGTGCATTAAACAGATACCATTACATTATTATGATTTTTTTCCTCTTCTATTTAGAAAATATGATAAAATATGAAGTTATAAAATAAAAAAGAGGAAATAAAATAAACCAAAATAAAGTAAAATAGAATAAACCAAAATAAAGTAAAAGAGGATTAAACTAATATTAAGACCTAGTTTTTAGGAGTTCATCTATCCCTTTAGGAAATAATGCTTGATGCACCCTTAATAATGTAATCCTCATTGGAATCATTAGATGTTTCTGAAAATATAACTCAAAAGCATTTTAAATCAGGCCTCTCTCTTGTTTCTCTCTTGCATTCCCCATACTTTGTAATTACTCTTTGGGAGTAATATAAAACTTCAGGAGTAATGCAAAAAGAAAAATAAAGTAGAAATATATTATGAAAACAATTGATTACTTTCATCCATAATTTAATTAGAAAAGTTCCTTAAAAATATTTAGGGCATCCACTGGGGTATTAGAACTTTTTTGTTTAAAGCCTACCCAGTCCTGAGGATAATGTGATGTAAACACTTGAAGTGCTGAAATAGTCAGCATCCCTTATTCCATGAGATGCTGCCTGAGAAACATGGTAAGCTGACATTCCCATGGATGAGGACCTTACTTGTATTAGGTTAATGCAGCATGGTTTCCTGGGGGGTAAGGTGTGTATGTGAGGTAACAGTTATGACTTCTGTGAGAAGTTGCTGGAAGCCTACCCTATGTCCAATAGAGCCAGTGCCAGTGGCTCCAAGATGGGATAACCACTAGGAAGAGAACTGGGAAGAGAAATTGCAGCAGAGGGACAGCGTGAGATGTGTGAGAAACAAATCTGCTAACACCAAGGTCAGTGGGGAAAGAGGCAGATGAGGTGCACCAGGTGTCATAGCAGGGATTCCATGCAGCCCGTTGTGAGAGGGCAGGCTTCCCTGCAGCCATGGATGTCCATGATTAAGCAGAAACCCACCTGCATCTTGGGGAGGACCCCACACCAGAGCAGGGGGATGCCTGAAGGAGACTGTGACCTTCTGGGCAACCTGCACTGGAGCAGGCTCCTGGCAGGATCTGTGGCCCTCTAAGGGACCCACACTGGAGCAGGCTGCTCCTGAAGGACTGCATCCCATGGGAGGAACCCACGCTGGAGCAGTTAATGAAGAACTGTAGCCTGTGGGACTCATGATGGAAAAACTAATGTAGAACTGTCTTGTATGGGAGTGATTCCACACTGGAGTGGGGGAAGAGTGTGAGGAGTCCCCCATACTTGAGGAGGAGGGAGCAGCATAAACGTGTGATGAACTGACCACAACCCCCATTCCTCATCCGCATGTGCCTCTTAGGCATAGGAGGTAGAGAAAACAGGACTGACTTTGAGCCCAGGAAGAAGGGATGGGTGAGAGGAAGGTGTTGTAAGGTTTGGCTTTAGTTGTCTTCTACTTGTGATTTGATTGACAATAAATTAAAGCAATTTTACCCAATTTGAGTCTGTTTTGCCCACAATGGTAATTGGTGAATGATGTCTCCCTCTCCTTATCTCGGCCTGCAAGGTTGTTGTTAAATTTTCACTCCTCTGTCCAGCTGAGAAGGGGAGAGAAAGACCAGGTTCGGTGGACACCTGTCTTCCAGCCAGGGTCAACCCACCATATTACTGTTTAGAGGTAAGTGAATAATGCTGATTCTTCTGTAGCATTTAAATAATTTTTGAGGATTATTTTTGTTGCATTTATTTCTGAATGTCATTCAGAAAAATAGATCTTAAAATATTTATAAATAAGTTCTGAAATACGAACTTATGAAAGGTTTCTTTCATAAAATCCAGATAAGAGATTTGTCCTTCCAACACTAATTTTGTCTATTTCTTGATATGAAAGCTGGTATTTTGAGATGGATATGTCAGTGACAGTTGACAGTGAAGGAAGAAACTGACCCATAGGAAGGACATAATTTGGAATAAGTATCTACAGAAATGTACAGGAAAATTGGGTGGAAAATGCTGAACAAGTTGAGTCAAAGCTAGCTATACTTCCAAATTAGGCTGGAGGGGGTGGGGGAAAAGTACAAGTGTAACAGGGAGATGGATAAAGACAAACACGACTTGCTGGTAAGTTTTTGTGTATGTGTGTGTATGTACTAGAAAAATCTAGTCTCATGTCTTTATGCTCTTTGTTAAGCTTTCTTGACAGCCTTTGTTTAGGCTACTTATAGTCACAATTAATTAATTGCAATAACATTTGCATTTCAGGAAATATACTCCTTTTTTTTAACTTTGGAAATTGAAACCCAGAGCATTCTTTACAGAGGTAAAAAGTCACATAAGTAACTTCTTATATGGTTTGGATATTTTAAATCAACCATTACATTTTACATATTTATTTTTTTATATACATTGTGTCCTAAGCTCATTCATTCATGATTTCATTTTTTCTTTACTTCCAATCAAGTTGGGGAGGAGGCCAGAGGAGGAACAGAATTAGGTGGTTTTTTTTTTTTTTTTTTCCCATTGGCACAGTCATTTTGTCAATCTTTGTCCCACTTTTTATATGACTTAGATACTTTCCTCATTTTTTTTTATTCATACCTACTTAATTTCTTTGTCTAAGAACTATGAAAGGCTGTTTTCTGAAAATGGACTCTTCAGACACTGGTTTGCATTTTTAATTAGAACGCCTTTCGTCAGAAATTTGTAGTTATTTGGCTTCTTGTATATAAGCATATGACTAAATATTTGGCAGGGAGCTTGCATTTCATCATGCCGGAGCACTGTGACATTATGGTGTATTACACAATATAATGACCTTATGGTTTGACATGATGAATTGTTCACTCCCTCTAGAAAAAGTAACAACTTTGAGTTTGCACTGATTATAAACTGGCCATTTACTCTATACTGCATTGTACTGCTGCTACTCAGAAAATGCATTTTTAAGCAGCTTCACACATTTGACCAGTCCTGCTTCTGAGGCCTAATAGCAACTTTATAATCCAAGTATTGCACACTGTCATGGAGTTTAAAGCACATTTACCTTCTGTCCTAAGTCTACAGGATCTTATCTTTCAGCCACTGCTTCTGTCGACTACTTGTATTAATGAGTACAGAAATATCCCATATTTTTACGGAATTTCACTTTAGCAACCTATTTCCCCAGTCATTCAAAAATAAATAAATTAAAAGGAAATAATTTATAATTAAGCATATGTTTCTTAAAATCTCTTTTATCAGTTTATGGAAGAGCTGTAGGATTTTAATTTGTGACCTTCATACAAACAGCTTGTTCCAGAAGTGAGCTAGGATTTCAACCTCAGGCTAGAAGATAAAAAAAAAATAATAATCAACATGAAGTGCTTGATTTCAACTCATAGAAGGCAACAGGAGTTTTCAGCTGGCTTTGGGTCAAGTTCACGGTTTTGTTAGTGAAGGATATTCAGCTGATATTTTTTACATTATAGGTAATAGAACAAACTTAGCCATGACATATAGTAATTCAGTAAAAGTCTAAACCATTAGTGTGTCCTCTGATAGTCCTCACTATATTCTCTGAAATAGTGCCTGTAATAGTGACCATAATATGTGTAAGTGTATATAAACCTCTGAGTGTGAATATTTTTATGGATTTCTGTCGTTATTACTATTGTTCAAAGGGCATAAGATAAAATAGTTAGCCTAAACAGAAAATTAATTTCGATCTTTTTTCTCTCGTTTCTTAACCCAAGGAAAGTGTTTACTATTTTCTGTATGCTTCCTAGCACACCCAGTTTCATATTGCTGTTTACTGGATCCTCTGTTTCACTGGACTGTTGTTCAGTATTTATTTCAAATCTATGCTCTGTGGGAGAACTATTCTACTTTTAAAAAGATTCAAATATACTTGGAAACAGCCAAATGCTAAAGAAAAAAAGAAGAAAAATTCTACCACGTTTTCTCATATTACAAAGATAGAAATTTATTAAGAAAGTGCAGCTTTTCCATAATACAAACTAATTTTTACTGTTAGGCAAATTTTGTCTCTCATGAAAATCCCCCCAAAAAGGATGGTATTGGTGGTGTCCAAAACGAAGTTTCACCATCCAATTATTTTAAAATGATTCAGAAATATTTTCAAAAAAAGATTAAATATAACAAGAATAATTTAGCCTTTTTTTTTTGGCCACATATTACGTGGAAAAAAATCAAACCAAATTAAAAATTTGTTTGTTTTAGAAAAAATTAATATAATTTCTTTATTCACTCTTTTTACAGTTTTATTCACCAAAGATGTGTTCTGTGTGGAGAAAAAAAAAAAAAAAAGTAATCCAGGGTTCTACACCCGGGTCAAGGAGCCACACACTGCAGTGTTTATAGCATTAGCTACTATAATATAATGTGTTGACTGGTCTTCGTACCTTCCGGAGGCTATCAATTCTGATTTGTAACACATCACTGCTACTGATTCTGTCACTGGCTACACATACATCCTGTCTTGATCTCCTTTTCTTTAAAGCAGTAAAACTTGTAAGGCTCTACATGAGGTGGGGCTCCCCCTTGCTGAGGGCTACCATGCAGGCAGAGGCACAGAGTCCTTCCCGTCCCCATGCATACCGCTGTCTGGGGTGTGACAGTGTTTGGCTTTGTGCTTTCATGTGCACTGTCGTGCTTAGCACTAGAGGGAAGAAAAGCTCGCAAAGATTTTTACTGAGGGCTATAAAATTCTGGTGGGACTGGATCCTAACACCCTCAAGGCAAGCGCTGCCCTTGCTTTTGTGTAGGAATTATAAATGTCTTCCAGCAGGGATAAAGTCTGCCTGTCACTTTGGCAATCAAACAGTAGGCCTGTGAGGCATTTGGAAACATGTCAAATGTTGTGCATCCTCCTCTCTCTTCTGAATCCATGGAAAACTTCCTCAATTCCTAAAGAAGAAAGTATGGATGATTGGTGCTATTTATAAAGCCATGCTAATTAATGTTTACATTTAGGCAATATCAAATATTTGAGGTTTTTTCTTTCCTCTTTGTATTTATTTTATACTTTCTGTATTTTTCTCCCCAAGGCAATGAGGATCAAGGTTTTTGGGTGGGTTGGTTTTGGTTTTTTTTTTTGGTAAGAATTTCTAGGACTATTTAATTTGTCGTTTAAAAAATACTAGTGTCATACCTGGTTTTTTTTCCAGTGTCTTTTTTTTTAATCCTCTGATACCTGCCCCAATGTCCATGACTTCTCAGAACAATTATTAACAGTGGCTCAGTGAGCTAATTAGCTAATTCCCTTTGGGAAGCCTGAAGAAGGCCAAAAGATTCGAATGTTGGTTACCTAGAAACAAGAAAAAATGTATTAAAGTAAGTTTTATAGTTCTGTATGAGTTTTCTGAAGATAGAATTTATGTGCTTTTGTAAAAAAAAAAAAATCAGTCTTAACTTTCTAATTATGTTAAACTTTTTGCATATCTCTACTTTATACTCCATACAGAGATCAGTTTGACAAGCAAAACATACACTTTCTTGATGAAAATAATTTTCTTTTCATGATTACACTTGCTGACTCCTCATTACTTAAACTGCTAGAAAGGGATCTCAAGGGAGTGGCTTAGTCTATTCCCTTAAGGTCAAGAGCTTCACAAGTGGATGTAAGTAATTGAGTTATAGGGCAAAGATGAGTAAAGCTTTTAGGAAGTTAGGAAGAAAAATCCTCTTGATAAAGAAATGAATCTAATTTACAGAGCGTTACTTTAGTACATAAATTGTCTAATTATATTGTATCTCACAGGCACATTTCCTATTAATTACTAAAATGAGGGACCAATTCTGAGCCAGTTCCAGGAATCCGTTTATCACAGAGTAGAGGAGTTAGCGGTTGAATAAAACTCAGTGTGCCCTAAAAATGATTTTCGAATCCTGTACAGACTTACTTACCAATGTTTTGTCACATAAGTACAGCAAAGTAGGTGGGATGTCAGAGAGCTATGGAGTGGAGAGACATGGATTTGACAG
>NW_010272538.1:0-207 GCF_000690775.1 Eurypyga helias
GAGTTCAGGACAACAATCTATGTGGGAAGTATTTTTGACTTAGATAAAGTTTTGGGAAACATATTACGTACTTCTTGCTATTTTGAAATGTAGCAAGTGCTATAAAATGATTTTAATTCAGCTGACCCAAAACCATGTAGAATAGAGTGGACAGCCTGTTGCAGGCAAAAGCATCTTCTCCTGATGAAAGTGAAAATATATTTAGAG
>NW_010272538.1:256-31818 GCF_000690775.1 Eurypyga helias
GATAATCTTGAACAGTTCTTCATTTTTGAGAAGAAACTGGTAGATAATCACAACCTGCTGCTAGTGTCATTAAACATTATTGCTTTATATAAAATATAATTCATGTGAATAAAAGGTTGAAGATAATTAAAATTTTCTTTTAACATATATTTAAATATTTAGAATTACATCTTTCCTTTGGGTTGTTCAAGTTGTTTGGAATCACCAGGATAGCTCTGTAAATATATTTTAGCTTTGAATGCAGGGTAAGTTGAACTGGTTTCAAAAATGAATATATAAATGTACAAGATATGTGTCACTTGCAACAAAATTCAGAAGTGCTGGAATTTGCTACCTTAGTAAACATTAGAATCTAGGCTATTTTTCTGTTATGAAGCAAGAAACAAAATCAGTTACTCAGAAAATACACATTTTGAACCCAGGAAGCTTGTGTTTATATATTGAGTATATGTAAAATTCGCAGACTGGGAAGTTGCTGGCAGGTGTCTGGGGTTAACCCTGGTAGGCAGCTAAGCCTCCACCAGCCGCTCACTCACTCACGCATGAATGAAATGGGGGAGAGAATAAGAAGGGCAAAAGTGAGAAAAATTAGTGGCTTGAAATAAAGATAGTTTAATAAATAAAGCAAAGCTTCTCAGGCAAGCAAAGAAAAACAAGGAATTCATTCACTACCTCCCATCAGCTGGCAGATATGTCACCATTTCAAGGAAAGCAGGGCTTCATCATGCATAAAACTTACTTGGGAAGACAAATGCAGTAACTCCAATCATCCCCTCCTTTCTTTCTCTTTCCCCCCACTTTTGTTGCTGAGCAAGATATCAAATGGTCTGGAATATTCCTTTAGTCAGTCTCAAGGCCAGCAGTCCCAGCCGTGTCTTCTCCCAAGTTATTTCACACCCCTAGCCCACTCATTGGGGCCTTGAGTCTCTGTAAGCACTGCTCAGCAAGAAATTAAGCTTCTCTGGATTTTTAACAGTTTGGATCACAAATCAGAAACAGGTCAGCAGCATATGGCCTCCTATGAAGAAGGTTAACTTCATCCAAGCCAAAACCAGTGTAATACGATTCACTGGATCTCAAAGAATGTTCCACAAACTGTAGAATATTTATGATGCATTTTTCACTACCTGTTATACAAATGAGAATACCTGGACTAATATTAATATATTTCTCAATTCATGCTGTGAACCTGGGCTGATGTAGAAACAATGTATTTCAATTTGAAAGAATATTCTTGCTAAAACACCCCAAACATTTTACTAATCAATGCATTATCGTAGTACTCTGATTCCCTTCATCTTTCCTCTGTTTACTTTTACATATGTGAAAGCATAACTGTCTGCTATCATGTCACTCTAACTCAAAAAATAAAAATAAAAAACTAAAACACAAAAAACAAGCCCTTCCGTAATAGTTTGAATTAAGAAACTACATAACTTGAAGGATTTACAAATTTTCTATTGCTTATCTCAGGAACCACATGATGTGATTCTTAACACTTTCACCAGTGTCCTATGTTTTAAAAGCAGCAGCCTCACCCATATAAATATATATAAACATAGATGTATTGCTACTTCGCTCTTCAACCAAAGGGAGAACAGTACTGTAGTATGCATCATTAATTCTAAGAGCCGTATGGTTTAGATAAGCATTTCATGATATTGAACCCCAAAATACTTCTAAATACAACTGCATTTTGAAAGGATATGGCACAGAAATGGTTCACCAGTCACTTTATTCAGTTTAAAATGCATTTTACTAGCCATAGAATTTTTTGGAATTGTATGAGCAAATCATGTGGACATTAACTAGCGACTTAAGATGCTGGAAGTCTTTAATGCTTGACCTGACACATTTTAGTTTGAGCACACAGCACTATTTTAACTATCCTGCCAGACGGGGATACAAAACGTGTATCAATTGTCAGTTTTCAAAATCTCGATGTCTACCAGTTTATCTCCCTTTCAATTAAGTAAATAAGGTGATTTCCAGTTCTGCCTAAGAAATCACAAATGCTGTACTTATCAGTTGATGTTAGAGGCTACTTCAGTACATGTGAAGTCAGCAAAGTGATTAATGTCTCATTAGAAATTAATACGTTTCCCAAAAGAGTTTGCAGGGATTCGACTGTGAAATTTCTGCTGTACTCCATGGGAGCTACACAACTTAATCCTCATGACCTGCACTTTATAAGTAACCTTTTGGGAAAATAAGCAATTTAAACAGCTAGAGACGTATACTGTTACGAGTTATTTCATGGCATTACACCACTGCAGATAATAATCATTCTTGAAACAAAAATGTTATTGAGAGACTTAAACTGGAAACTCATAATCAAAAGAAGTTATGTTAGTAGTGACTGACTTGGGGGGATTTGTATTCCAAAGATTGAAAACTTTATGATGTTATCCATGACAAGGCTAAAAGAGGACACGATGAGTTGGGTTTCACCATGGTATTCACGCATGTACGGTCACTCTGTCTACTCATTCCTTTTAGCAAATTAGTGTATTTTAGAAATATGTCATGAAAATTTCTAGCAGATATAGTAATAAATATTGTGATTCAGGACATATATGGTAGTGAAAGAATAAGGTGTCTTTGAATTCTAACTGTGTACACAGTGATTAGGAGGTGAAAGGAACATATGCAGTGTGCTGAGAAGGCTGAGTACTTCCTGCAGAAATACAGTAAAAACCAGTCATTTCCAACATGCATTATCAAATAGGTTCTTCATCCATCCCAGGAAAATACAGAATCTTCCTTATTCATTCACTTTTTGGTATGTTCCATCATTCCAGTTCCACATAGAATCATTTATTTTTCCGCTACTCCACAGAATTTATTTTTGATGCAAAAGGTGATGTGCTGGACAATTTTCTATGCCTTTAAGTGCAAATACTTGACTTTTAATCCAAAGAAACAGGCAGTTGATTTACAGCCTTGCATAGATAGATCTCCTGGAGTCAATTATGTATTGTCTACCTAAATTTATACCATATTTATGTATAAAAGTGTATCTGTTGCTTTGAACCATACTTGCTTATTTATTCATACTTGTATTTACTCAGGTAGCATATCCATTGACCTTGTTACTGGCTACATGAGGGACCAGACTATTATACTCTAAGAAAGTAGATGAAAACCACATGATGCTGAAATAATTTATTTCATATAAATAACTGAAGCAAGATCATTAACCTCATTCCAGCACTGTGACCATACCCTCTTCTCCACATACTGTTCTTTTAATCACACCATTGATCATTAATCATCTTTCATACCATATTCAAAACCTTTGTCCTTGCCACAAGGGATATACACAGTTTCTAAATCCTGTTCTTTATAATATGGGAAATTGTAAGGAAAAAAGAAGCAAGAGTAGAACGAACATTTTGCAGTTTTTTATCATTACTTATATGCAAAATGTCTTCATGATTTAATTCTTCAGCTGCTTACACAAGCCATGACTCTTCAGGATATAAATATTTTCTGTATATCATTTACTGCATGGGTACAAGCCAGCATGTAGCTAGACTTAAATCTGGTGTTCATTTAGCTGCTGTAACAGGGAACTGTAGGTGCGCTGTTACAATTGACTCTGTGCAAGTAGAGTTGCTCTCCCAGAAGAGGATAGGTACTGTATTACACAAAGCCCACCACATCCAGCAGTGAGAGTCTTCCCATTGCCTTTAATGGGCATTAATCAGGCCTGGTGCCAGAAATTGTTTATGTGCATATTTATATTTCAGCAGCAAACACCAGAAGCATTCATTAAGCTTAAAAGTAAAAGTGGCTGACCTCTCAGTACCAAAACCAGTCATAAACAAATAGTAAATTAAATCAAGCATTAATCAAAACTGTAAAATAGCCTGTTTAATCCTTTTCTGAAACAACACACCCACAACCTTCCCCCAAACCCTTGTCAAACGAATGGTTTTTGCAGTGTATCTGGAAGGTCATCAAGTCCTGGGCTATTTCAGGAACAAGTTCCAGATGGTCTCTAACGTGCTGAATAATGTATGTCTGTGTGGGACTGGGGAGAGAGGGGCTCTGATATGATTATACTGATAGGAGTATCCTCTTACAGTTACACTGATACGAGTAAAGCCATGCATTTTACGTTCGTACATGAAAGCTGGGTGTGATAATTAAAAAAGCTCTTGCACCCTTTGTTTCAAGTGGCAAAAGTAACTTGTTTCAAGAATCTTTACTGACAATATCAGTTTCATTTGTTGCTCAACAACACTCTCTGAATCCTTTAGCTTTTGTTTGGAATATATTTGTCTTGATTAAGGAGCACTAGTATTTTAATGTTATGTGGTATTCTTAGCTTCATATTCCATGAGCAGTGATCTTTTATCTTGTAATTCTTACAATGCTATAAAGTGCAAATCTAATGGCTATATATGCTTATATATACATTTGGGCATAATATATAAAACTCTCTGTATGCCTCAAACCACAACACCACCTTGAACGAGTTTGCTCTGAGGCTGCCTGTCTGCCCACATTATGTGGAGTAAGGAAAACCACTGACCAGATATTAAGCTAAGAACAAAAGCAGACAACCTGAGGCTGTTGTTTACTTAGGTCAGAAGTGAAAATGGGATTTATTAACCAGTGGCTCTCTTCAACATTAGAGCTCTTAGCCCTAATGTTACATTCTGACCAACACTGTGATGAAAGATGAGGGACATTGGGTAAATATACTTTTGGTGCCTTCGTTTCTGCATGCGGGAAGATACAAACAGCACTTTATTGATATCAATTATGGAATTAAAAAAGAAAAATCAATACAATGATAATAAAAATAATAATTATGCTAATTATGCCACAGAACGGAAAGCTTCTTTTCTCATTACCATCTTTCGAGTTCCCTTATGGCCATAGCTCTAAATCTATGACACTGGTGAAATTCTGTTCATGTGTAAAGAGACCAAAGATATGGAAGAAATTGCACATAGATAAATCAATGCATCGTTTTTGTCCTAAGGTAATAATATTTCAAAGTACTTTCATTCTGATGGTTTTCAGAATAAGTAGTTGAAGTGAATTGTTGGCCTTGGACAAATTCCTGGAGGAGAGAGTGACGTACATGTCACAAAAGAAATCATTGTTATAGGCACAGCTAGTGACAGTGCTTGGTGTCGACAAACAAATAAGTTGACAGAAAGCCTACCATTCAATTACTGGCATAAAGGAATCTCTTCTAAAACAAGATTGAAGGCATGGCCTATGGCACCTCAAGTTTTGAATAATAGAGCAGTAATAAATAGACAGTATCAGCAATGCAATAAGAGAAAAATTTGATTCCTAATGCTCAAACTGTGTCTGTTCAGTGGACTAATACAAAATCTAGATTTCTTATACAATATTCAGTAAGTTAATTTTTATAGAATTTTGTACATAGCTAAAAATATGTTTCCATTTTGACACTGCAGCTATTAACTCAAAATATTTAAGATTGCTAAACTCTCTGTCAGAGTTGCCTTCTCCAGCCCTGTCACCATTCCTGACTCCAAAGTACATTGATATCATTTAGCTAATCAATTTATGCAAAAGAATAGACAAACCATTCACAACAGCAAATTATTTCCTGGAAAGTTTGGATCACTGAAGTCGATACGCTATTGACATAATGTTATCCAGAAGACAATAGAAAAACCAAAATCTTTGCAAACAGCTGCTATCGCTACAACATACAATAATGCTCAGGCTTTAGCTGGATAGTGTTTTTAGATATATTTTAGGGTGACTGAAGAAAATGAGGTGTAAGAATTCTGCAACATCATGTCCTTCAAAGAGAAATCTAATGAAAGAATAAGAAAATGACAAGTTTCCCACTGATGGACTACCTACAGGTATTCTTAGGGGAATGTATATGAGTGAATGAGAGCTACAGATATTAATTACATTGTGGTCGTGATTAAAGGGCATGCAAATTTAAAAGTAGACAGGATTATGGACAGATAAGTCTTTAATGATCATACACATCTTGAAGTCTCCAAAGAAGTAGAATATGTACAAGGAATTCTAAAGAATTGGAGAAGGGAAAAATTGAGTTGTTACGCTCAGTCTTTTATTAGAGACAAATTCTACTGATTTCCTTCGGGTTTTGTCCCTTATTCTGGGAATAATTCCAATGGGCAAATCTCAGCTTCTACTTTATATATTAATTCATCTGTTCCAAATATTCAGTTCCGAATACACAACATAACTTATGATGTCCATAAATATGTAGCGAACAATGTACCATAAGACTGGTTATGAAAATAACAGATCACTGTTTTCTTCCTGATTCTGCATGATTGTTGTGATTTTGAGTAAGTCAAGACAACCCCAGCTTTTTAAATAGCTGAACTTACTGAGGCTGCAACTTGAGAAGTCAAACTCTGTTGAGCCAGTCTGGTTGCTTGCAGTGTCAAAGGGGCGTGTAACTCTGTGTTTTCTAGGACATGAAGTTGTATTCTGCTTCCATACAGGTTAGTGTTACTTCATCATCAATTCTGATGTACATACCTGTGATTTGAAAGTTATTACAGATTTTTTAATGCTCCCTTTTATAATTGGAATTCTGCAGAAGAGGAGGAAAAGGAACTAATGATATTATTATGCATGAAAATTTTAATTTAAAAGACACATACTTAGTAACAAAGAAACAACCGGTTCATTAATTCTAGACATTTGATTGTTTCTGTCCAAAACCAGATGAGAAAATAATATGCTAGTTAGTGAAATGCAACTCAGAGGAACTTCACAGAAACATATTTGTCATTCAGGAGATTTTCCTATAGCTTCCTGTCTACAGTGGGTGCTTTTCCTCAGGGTTTCAAGTTTCTGTTATTTCTTTAAAGTTTAAATGCTTGGACCTGAGGAGTGAAATGATAAATTCAGAAAAAGAATCTGCATTTGAGAAGTTTACCGGTTTTCATATGGAAAAAAATCGTATTTTTTCTATTTGAAGGCTTAATATCCAGTAAACCAATGTTTTATTATTCTGAGTCAGGTATGTGAAGAAACACCTTAAATCTTAATGTCCACAGCCTCTGTGAATTTCTACTTGTTTGGAATGTTTATGTACTTTTCTTTACATGTGACTTGTGAGAAACCAAATGAAATGGGAATAATACATGTGTAAAATATACTAAATTTAAGAGTCAGTCCCTTACAAAGAAAAAAAAAAAAAAAGAGCTGAGGAAGTTATTAGAAAAATACTATGGTGAATGATGGGAATTAAAGTCTATCTAAGGTAATAGATGATCTGGCTCTGTTTGAATTCTGCTGGAGTTTTGCTGCTAAATTTGGCAACATCAAACTTCATAGACCTTAATATATGTTTTTAATTTGAAAATCTTTAAAATATATGCCACGTTTGTTTTATTTCAAATTTCTTAATGTAGCTGAACTTGGGTTGGAGAATACGGTTCCAATACATTTAAAATTTTATAAGCATTGTTATAAACAACCAATATTTTTTTTTTTTTAGATAAAAACAAGCTCAAAGATCCATTTTAAGTCAGCATCCAGTCACAAGACTGCTCCCTGACACTGCACAAGAGAATTGTGATGGATTAACTGAGCGCATAACAGATATTGTTTTAGTGCATTAGCCCTGATTTCCTGTTCAAAGTGATTGATTGAGCCTCAGTCAAGACAGTGTCCACAGCAAATATTAAGCAAACTTAGCGAGACACAATCAATCACTCTTATCAAAGGGTCACCACATTAGAGTAAAAAAAACGCAAAAGCACTATTTTGCACTGTGTTCATCCCATTTAAATTATTTTACTTAAAAGTACAGAAAAGCAGATTGCCTTTGTAAAACTATTATTTGCTTCAGTGTATTTCTTCAGGCTGATCAGCTGTAATGTGCAGAGGAGTAATTTGCTTATCTTATAATGTGTTTGCTATTTTTAAAAAAGCAAAAAATTTCAAAAAATATGTGGTGCAGATATCGTAAGCTATTTTGAATATTTGGAGGTTAGCCTGACAGTAAGAAAGGTAATTTGTCTATAGAAACTGACCTTGGTGGTTTCAGCCGTCATTGATTACCTCTGAGGTCTACATTTCTATAGAATCATGCTATATTCTGTTGTTACTTTACTTAGTTTATTTAACCATTATATAAGCACCTATGTGTTACTTGGGCATAGTCAAAAGGTCTTATATGTAGCAGGCAAATGTGATTTTATCATTTTAAGGGTATGGGAGATTGTATTTTCCTTTTTAAGGGATGTGACTGAGCTTTGGAGGGGCTCAGTGTTCCATCACGCTGTTGTTAAGCAAGACATGTTAGGGACTTCCTGTTTGGGTGGGTCTCTGTCTGCAAACCCTAACAACAACCTGAGACAGCACAGGACTTTTTGAGGTCTCTGCTGGATGGTGGAGTTCAGACTCACAACGCACTTAGGGTCCTATTTAATCACCAGGAAAAATAAAATTTACATAAATAGGAATGAAAGGACCTGCCAGACTGGTCTAAAATAAAGAATGAAAAATAATGATACTACATTACAGGAAAGAAATTAAGTAGTAAAATCTCATCACTGAAGATTTTTTTTAGATTTTTTTTTCTTAAAAGCTAAGAGCTTTTAATTATAAAAAGCTTTTGTGTATATATATACTTTATATATGTACATATATGTTTTATATATATATATTTACTAATACATATACTTTATAAGGTTTTACATACAAAACCCAGTGGAACAATAGAAAATCCAGAGCAAGGAAGGTAGCACTCAGCTACAAGAGAAAAAATGGAGTTAGAATTGCTCTGTGACCCAGGATTTCCCCACCATGCAGCAATATAAGCTCATGAATTTTCCCCACTGTCTTGGGAGCTATAAAATAGTGATAACAGACACGTTTCCCTGAAGGAATTCTCCCCATGCATCCCTGCATCATCTTTAAGGCTACTACGTACCATCAACCCGCTAGATAGTAATTGAATTGGGCTTCTCAGTTTAACATCAGTACCACCACATCCTTTTTAGGACCACTGTTGGTAGCTCAACACCACTACCAACCATGGTTGAATGTTCACTTTTTTTTTTTTAAGATATGCTATAAAAATAATCTATTAAAACCAAACTTTGCTTGCCTGGTAGAGCGATTCTTCTGCTCCTCTTCATATTATGGCTGGAAATTAGGATTTGCGCACTACTAGGACTCCACATTTAATGCACATTTACACAGTTTTCAGTTGCCTTCTATCTGAGCAACTCACTGGAGTGACTGTCTGCAGTCTAACGTTCCACCCATCTCTAATAATGCTGGTTAGGTGGACTTTTATAGCATAAGCAGAGTAAACCAACTTCTTATGGTTTGGTCAAGAACTCAAATGCTTGTCCTGTTTACATCCAAGAGAGCATCTGCCACAGACTTTAATGCTCCAGAACATGCAGTGGGAATGTCTTCAAATGAATTTAAATTTCTAGCTTGGTCAACTAAAATGCTTTTAATTGTTCATTGGCAGCCATTCAACACAATTTTTGCACTCTGTTTGTAATGTGTAGCTGCTTTGGTGTGTGCATGTTAATAATACATAGATCCATCTAAGAGCCCACAAGCACTGCTGCTGGCACCTCTGTGCTATTAAGAAAGGGTAAAAAACCACTACAGAAACTGTTTACTGTAGTGATTTGTCTGTCTGTGCTTGTATAACTTGTAAATTGAGATTGTACGCGTCATAGTGCATAGGCAGATTATCAGTAATAGTATCTTTCATTTCTTAAAAATAGACAAATTCTGAATTATACCACAATAAAAAAGAACCAGCTTCAGAGTAACAGCAATAAAATCTACATCACCTACCTGTGGTGGATGCATCTGGGGCTCTGCAGAATGTTACAGCTCCATTAAGTAGGTTTTTTTACTGTGTGTAATAGTCTTGGATCACGTTATTCCGTAGCAAGTCTTTTAAGTTGTACAAGTTTCCTAAATATTCAACAGGGGTTTCTTCAAGCATTTTTAATTAAGATATATTATAAAGAAATATACTCTATTAATTTTCTTTACTTAATAGACCAAACCAAGGTAAATCATTGGAGACTGTATAGTCTTTCAAGGAAATGTCCTCATCAGACAGAGAATAAATTAGGTCATCTTGATAACCTGGTTTGGTGAACCAAATTGGTTTGATATATGATAGAACTTCCCCTAGAGTTTTGGGTTAAAAATAGTGAAATAGTAACAGAAAATCTCCAAAAGGGATTTTGCATCTCAGCAGATTTTTTTCCTTTGAACAAAATGATGTTTCATTTTATAATTGAAATACAGTATGCCTTTGAACTTTCGATAGCTAAAACTATTAAGTAAGAGTATCACATTTCATTTATTATATTACATTTTGAGTTCAGTCCATGTATTTTTAATTCTGTTTATGTCTTGAGAACTTGCCTCTAGTGGAATAAAACCAATCAAGAATCTAGAACAAGAATTAAAATTTAGGTCCTAATTCACTATTGCCCTGTGGTTCCTTTGTGTTGGCTTAAATAAGTGCAAAAGACAAATAAAGTAAATGTAAAGACCCTCTGGAGAATACTGTTACTGTACAGGCTCAGATAATGCTCAAATTCTGCCAGGCCCACCTGAGAGTCCCTTAATGTAAGAAAGCAGTGCTCCGCAGTGGCTAAAGATAGAAGGAAGTACATTAGAATCATAGAATCACAGAGTGGTTTGGGTTGGAAGGGACTTTAAAGATCATCCAGTTCCAACCTCCTAGCATGAGCAAGGACGCCTTCCACTAGACCAGGTTGCTCAAAGCCTCATCCAGCCTGGCCTTGGACACTTCCAGGGATGGGGCATCCACAGCTTCTCTGGGCAACCTGTCCTAGTGCCTCCCCACCCTCTCTGGGAAGAACTTCTTCCTGATATCTAATCTAAACCTCCCCACTTTCAATTTAAACCCGTTACCCCTTGTTCTGTCATTACAGGCCCTTGTAAAAAGTCCCCCCCAGCTTCGTTGTTGCTCCCTTCAGGTATTAGAAGGCTGCAGGAAGGTCTCCCCAGAGCCTTCTCATCTCCAGGCTGAATGAGCCCAATTCTCTCAGCCTTTCATCATAGCAGAGGTGCTCCAGCCCTCTGAGCATCTTCGTGGCCTCCTCTGGACTCGCTCCAACCTGTCTATACCCTTCTTATCTTGAGGACTCCACAGCTGGATGCAGTACTCCAGGTGGGGTCTCAAAATTTTTAGTTTTGTCTCTTTTAAATCAGAAAAAAAATAATGTAATCTTAAGTTACAATCAGAGCTCATCTTTGTTAGCAGAACATTCTTCAGCTAAAAGTTTGCATGCTGCTTTATGTTATTTCCTTTGTTGTTAATGGGCTCATAGTTCTGTCAAAACAAAGACTGAAAAAATTACATGTGTGATTTAGCATTCACCTTTTTAAAGGACATACCTTTTCTGAGTACAGGAGGAACATTCAGGGCTGAATGTTCAAAATTTAGCAAGGGTACTGTAATTTTCAACCTTAAATAATGTTCAGCATCCTTGGAATTAGGGTAAGGGTAGATCTTTGAAAAGCTGTGTCTATCTTGTTGCAGTTATGATGGGGGCATTTTTGCCATTACCGGTTCTGGCCAATGTAAAGGGGTTTTGTTGGTGGGGTTTTTTGTTTTGTTTTGTTTTCAAGGAGGGCTTAATTTTTTGTTTGTTTAATTTTTGTTGGTTGTTTGTTCTCTTGTCAGGAGTCATCCTACTTAGGCTTGGTTTTAAAGGTAATTTTTGCTATTTAATGATAGGAGAAGAGTAGATAAGGTAATGTATGGAACAGACGGCAAGGCTGTATTTCAGGAACAGTCCTCTGAGGAGAATTTAAACCATAATGCTATTTAATATCTGAATATTGTACTATATTTCAGTGAATATCTATTTTAGGAATACAGTGAGTACTTTTGCTCATTTTATTTTTGCTTTTCTTGACTGTAAATTGTCTTTTTACTTTTGATTATGGAAAGTACAGGAGATGATGAAATATTTGAAACTTTTCCACAGACTTCAAAATGCTGTTTCTGTTTCTTCTCCTTGTCAGGCATCCTTCTGTACTCTTGAGGCTTTATTCTTTTTGTTTGTTTGTTCCTTCCTACTTGTCCTCTGTGAGCGGAGGGATGGGAACACCGCCTTAGCTGTTTGTGCTCACGTGTCACGCACTTCTTGGGACTTAGTTCTTCCAGTCTCTTTCCATTCCGCAGTTCTTGATGTTCCCACATTCAGATGAGTCACCAAATGCATTATTTTTTTGGTTGTTAGATTGATTTCATATGTGAAATTCATTTCAAATGCCTGTTCTGAATATACTTGTCTACCTTCAATCTGCCTGGCATATTGAACAGAATCCGATTAGATGTGTTTATAAAATGACTTATCTTCCAGGCCTGCAATTCAGCTGAAAGTGTGAGATGACTGGGGAATTTGTAGCTTGCAGGCTTCAATTTCTGGAACATACTGAGTCATCAAATATATCTGCCTTTGTAGATGCAAAGCAAGTTTTACCTTAGGTATTTAATTACGGCATGCAGCATAGTTGGGGAGTGTGTGGGTGTTAATGTCAGCTGAGTCTATAGAGTAATATCTAACCAGCCTTCTTTTACCTAAAAGACTAGATCTGGGTTCAGAACCCTAAGGTATAACTTGTATTTGAAGCTAGTGTGATAAAATATGAAATTCCCTGCACAAACCTCACCCTCAATATATTAGTATATCCTCTTAGCTGTGTATAATTATGAGAGATTATTCTATTGTTTTAGACTTCTGGTATTATTTTGAAAACCATTGTGATTGTATGCTGAAATCTAGAATAATCAGCTGTTTACAAGCATATGTAGTATGATTTGGTAATAGAAAATAAATAAAAATAATTTAGTACTCTAAAAAGTGGTATGTATTAAGACAGTGGGTATGACCGAATATCTGATAGGAGCAGATGGAAATTATAGCAGGTTTTTTTATCGTCACAGTGGGAATGTAGTTCTATTGATATATTTACATTTTACTTTTCTTCTCTACTAGCTAGTAGTGACAAACTATTTCAAGATGAAAATACTCTGCTTAACATTTATGCCAATTTTAATCAGTAGCTGTGTATAATTTTAAAACTACATATGTAGAGAAGCTAATGTTCTAAAACCAGCAATACTCCTAAAATTGTGTCTGTACAATGAGAAGATTTGTTAGATCACTTCTGTCAAGACAAATTACAGTAACAGAGATGCTATTTTTTTCTAATTATTTATCATATAGTATAATCATATCTAAAGTTTCTAAGACTATGTGCTCTGCTTTACTACTGCCATATGGGAGTGCTACTAGCAAGTCCGTATAGAACAGTCTATTTACTGTTACCTTTTATGGAATTTTTGCTGGTGCTGATGCTGAGGAATGTATCATTAAAGCCCCTTATCCTTAAACAATACAGTTAAAGCAACTTTTCTGACGATGTGCTACTGTGATACATCATCAGCACCAGGTTCCTTGCTGCTGCGTTCCTCAGAGTATTAGATTGCAAAGGAAAAAAAAAAAAGGAGGAGTGCTGCAAAAATGTGGCGTTAACTTTGAGAAGTTGGCATACTGAATATTTTGTGGTACCCCTTTAGTTGACTCAGGTCTTCTCTGTATAGTGCCAATATACTGGCAGAAAATTCACGTGATTATGGTGAAAGAATTATGTCAGTTGTCTTCCTTGCTTCAGGATAAAATCTTAGTGATATTTGTAAATATTTCCTTGTTCTTGCAAATATTTTCTTAAAATGTGAATGCGGTTCCAACAAATAACCTGTATGAAAACACAGCCCAAATCTGGGAAAGTTGAGGCATAGGTTTTTTGGCCAAGGCCTTTCTTTAATCAAAACTTGAAACTTGTTAGAGGAAAAGGTCCATAAAATGAACTCTGAGTAATCTTGGAAATGAGATAATAATCTGCTAGTCTCATTGATATGAGCGTGAAATTTCCTGCTGCGCTTCATTCTTATACCTATGTCAGAATTTTATCAGTAGAAACGAGAGAGAAGCCGTAGGGTTGCTGTAGGGGTGGCTCCCTCATGCTTCCACTGCAGGCTTGGTTTCAAATTTTTTTTTTTTTTAAATTGTATTTCTTTCTCAGTGAAGATATGTAATTCATCTGTGGAACAATGCCAAGCAAAACTTGCTACTGGTGCCATATTAATCAAGAATTAGTGGGTATCTTATCATATATGACTCATAACTCAGTGTTGAAAGTTTAAGTGGCAGGTATTAGAGAAAACAGTGCTCTGTTCTGTGTGGTACAGTTCAAAGTGTGGCCTGTTACTGATCAAACTACATGTAAATTACTATGAATATATGTTGTTATTTAGATGTGGTTGTGCCCTGGCTTCACTCTACTTTAATCCCTGTAGTAAAAAAGAAGGAAGTATTCCTTTGAGAAGTTCCATTTCTCAGCATACAGCTCAAGCACACAGCTCCTTCCACCTAGTCTCAGTGTCAGATTCTTGTCGTCCAAAAAATCAAGTTTCCCTGGTCAGGCTTAACTACGCAAACCAAAGCATCTCTAGATAACATGAATTTTGTCATCATTTTTAGGAACGGTCAAAGAGAGTGTGGCTCTTGGAGAAAACATAATTTTATTTTTCTCCTTCCCCTGGAGGCTTCCCACCCCTTTGAGAACTTTTCTGTATGTAAGAAAGTGCAGATGCCTGAGGGAAATGGAATCTACATGGCTGTTGTTGTTTAACCCCACTCAGCAACTGAGCAGCACCCAGCTGCTTGCTCACCTTCCCCTTCCCTACTAGGATGGGGAGGAGAATTGGAGGAAAAGCTAGGAAAACTCATGAGTTGAGACAAGAAGAGTTTAATAATTGAAAATCAATGAAATAAACATTTATACTGATTAATACTAATAATACCAGTAATACTAAAAATACTAATATTGCTACTACTAATTTGTAATAATACTCCTACTGCCAATAATAATAGTAAAGAAAGCAAATGCTAGAGCCCCTCACCACCCACTGGCCGACGCCCCGCCAGTCCCTGAACAGTGGGAGCCAGACCCCACGAGTCAGACCCAGAGCAAGGGAGAGAGATGGAGTGAGAGCCAGACTCCTGGCCCACTCCCTCCAGCTTACATTCTGAGCATGATGTTTGATGGCATGCAGTGTCCCTTCAGTCAGTTTGGTCAGCTGCCTTGTCTGTGTCCCCTCCCAGCTTCTTGTAGAGAAGAAGTTGGGAACACACATGCAGCAAGAGAAACTGAGAAAGTCTTTGGCTTGATAAAACATTCCTTAGCAACAACTAAAATCATCAGTGTGTTGTCAG
Source organism: Eurypyga helias (assembly GCF_000690775.1). NCBI lineage: Eukaryota > Metazoa > Chordata > Aves > Eurypygiformes > Eurypygidae > Eurypyga > Eurypyga helias. The sequence goes on from NW_010272538.1 coordinate 15,556, forward strand.
TATTCTTCTCAGCACAAATCCCAAACACAGCCTCATACTAGCTACTTTGAGGAAAATTAACTCCATCCCAACTAAAACCAGCACAATGGTCTTAAGAACTGGGCTTTTTCACTCCCAAGGTGAGGGAGGATATCTCTTTGCTCCTCATTTTCCTGTGAGTTGTCCTATTCTTCATTTCATTTATGCTTTCCCACATAAGAAACATCCTCATGGGATCATGGCATGAAGGTGGAGGCCAAAAAGAATAGCTTCATGTTGTAAAGTTTGTTTCCATGTAACACAACCTAGCAGTCTTGATTCACTGACAGATGACAAAATTTCTGTGTCCGTCTTGCAAGACAAGTATTACTGTAAGTGGTGCAAGCTTCAATTTATTGAGCTAAGCAGAAGTTGTTAATGAGAACTGAGTATTAGAAGTATATTTGCCAGTATGACACTCTAAATTTTTGATTAACAACTTCTATTTTCTTCAAATGTATTCATTACTCAAAAATCTGACCTGAATAATTCTGTTTAATCGTGCTTGCCATCTATACTGTACACTAGTAAATCACTCGTTTTAACATTCAGAAATCTTAGCATTGTAGTTAGTTTTGCTTATATTCAAAGGTAATAGGTTATCTGAAACTTCTTAAAATCGTTTTTTGTTTTAAGAGGTATATTGTAGTAGTAAGAATTAATTTGAAAGATTGCGTGAAAATGCCAAATTTCAGTGGCTGTCAAAGGCATTATACTTTAGAAGATGTTAAAGGTAAGAAACCAGGTAATTCTATGTAGCTTCTAATGACACATTCTCCTTTGGTACTGATTTCTGGTCATAGTTTCAACAACAGACACATGTTCTTCCAGTTGAAGAAGTAAGTGTAGGTACTAAAATGGTTGTTACTTCATTGTAATCACTTAAGACAGCTGATCATATAAATGGCATTTCAGAATTTTCTCATGGAATTCCACTGTGTTGATTATTTGATTTCCATTCTACACTAAATGTTATAATCTATGATACTTGGGTTTTGTACAGCAAGATCTATTTATGACACATACCATGTTTTAAGTAATGAAAAACCTTGAAATCTTTCTGAAGATTTTTGTGCTAAGGAAACTAAAACCTGTTATTTACTGGGGTTGAGAGTGTGCCTTATCACATGTACGACAAACATAAAGATGTGTAGCTAAACTACCATTGAACTTTTGGGGGAGCAATACAGTGATGCAATTTCTCCATAACATAAAAACTTACTGGATAGATCCTCACTTAAAAACTCTGGAAGAATCTAATAGGAAAAATGTTAACTGAAACAACAAGATATTTTTATTTATTTCTGCATAATGAAGCGCTAGCTATGTGTATATTCTCTTTCATTATATTTTCTGCTGATATTCACAGTAAGTTGTTTTTTTAAAGCAAATACTAATGAAGCAAGAAATACTTGTCGTCTTTCAGTTCAAATATACTATGAGCAGGAACCATAAAGCACATTAAGTTTTCCAAATTTATGAATGCTAAATCTTTTTGTTTGTTTGTTACTAAAGGTGAAGTTACCATAGTGTTGTCAAAATAGGGTGTGATCACAATGTCTTCATCTTTCTCTGTATAAAATATTTTTTTTGGATAGTATGCTATTAACACTGTGCAGTTGCTTTGGTTTTATTGTAAATGTTACCTACCTGAGAATGCAATAAATGGGAAATATTAGTTTTTAGGCAGAGTTCCATATTTACTTCTCTCAAATAGAGACGATAATTCTAAATTTAAATGTGTACTGTACCAAATTTCTACAGTCTTCTGGACGTGTGTGCTGGTTTCGGTTGGGACAGAGTTAATTTTCTTCACCGTAGCAAGCATGGGTTTGTGTTCTGGATTTGTGCTGAGAACATCACTAACAACACACTAAGGTTTTCAGTTGTTCCTAAGCATGGTTTATGCCAAGTCAAAGACTATTTCAGTTTCTGATAGTGTACCTGCATTCCCAGTTTGTCTACAGGAAGCTGGGAGGGGACACAGCTTTTCATGATGACATTTCATCCCATCAAACATCATGCTCAGTACCTTACTTGGGGGAGTTGGCCAGGAGGGGAAATTGCTGCTCAGGAACTGGTTGAGTCGGTCGGCTAGTGGTGAACAGTTCTATAATTTTGTTTTTGTTCCTTTATTTCCTCTTTGTGTTTTATTCCATATTATCATTATCAGTAGTAGTATTTTCATTACCAATGTGGGGCATGCACCAATTTGAGAATTTTGTGCAAAAGCCTTATGGATTGTCATATAAAAGTTGTACCTATGTAGCTAGTGATTTCAAAATGGGAAGCAATTTTTATCTACTTTACATGATTCTCACCTGACTGATTATTAAAAGCAACGCAAAGCTCTAGATGGAAGCAGTAGTGTCTGTTTATTCCTATAGCTTTTTCATATTGTATGTTTCTCTACTGTAAGACAGAGACATGCTGGTGAATCATCTGGAATTCCCTAAAATGCAGAAGTGTGCAATATCAGTCACATAATTGTAGAACGTTGATCGTTGTCATGGTTATTTTTTCTCCAAATACTTGCTACAGCTTCACATTATTTTTGCTTTAAATAAAAATATAGCAATTGCATGTATGTGTGATATTCTCACCCAGAACAGCAAACAATGTTTGTGCCCGTAGTCACTGGGTAAATTACAAACCTACCTTTGGATTAGAAGCACTTGCATCATAGGCAAATATTCCATGATACTACATAATTTCAGGCTTAATTAGTTTTCCAACCCTTTATCCTTTTGGCAGAGGAGTGAGTGGGCAAGCAGGATGTACTGAAGCTGTCTTAGTTTGCAGTGAAACCCCAACTGAGGTGACTCTTTTGTCATTGATTATTGGGGAGGTGTTTCAGGCTGGGTGCCTTCTGCCTGGTCACCATAAATTAGTTTTGTGTCACTGCTTCTAACAACCAAAACACACTGATAGTCTTTAAATGATGGTTTATATGACCTGAGACAAGATCTAGCCTTATTTTTCTGCTCCGTTACTTTCAAAGGATAGTCCTTCGATTATTACCGTGCGGTAGTAAAATAATTTAAAATTCCTTTAGAATTTATAGTGCTTTTACTGGTTGCATCTCATGAATACAAAACTTACCAGAGTTGTAAACTATTAACAAACAGATGTATGTTTATGCATTTTAATAATGTGATAATGTGATTTTTTTTTTAATTATTTTAGAACAGTTTACAGTTTGATGGCTTTTCAGAATTCTTCTGGCTTGATTTTTCTACAGCTGTATAAATAAGATAGGAATTCTCTGACAGTATGATGAAGTTATGAAAATATAAACTGGTTATGAGACCACAGTCATGGCTGTAAGCCACTAGGTCTACCCTAGCAGGTACAATAGGCAGAATCTTCTCTGATTGGAGTCAAATTTCATGAAGCAAAACAGGTGGTGAATAATACCTCTGGAATTAACATTTCTGTTATAACTGTGCATTTTTCATCTGATTTTCAGGTAAGGATCAAAATTTAAAACTGTTTAATAGTAGGTTTTAATACTTGTTGTAAGTTTGTAGTGCTACTAGTTTCCAAATGAGTAGTTTGACTTTTTAAAGAAAAGGTTGCAGAAAAGGAAATATACAGATTTAATTTTACACATAATTGCACTTTTGAGTAAGAACAGCAAATTCCTCTTTTGCATTAGTGTCTAAGTCTGAGGGAGTTTTATTATGTGTTAATTTGACACATAGAAAGTGGTTTCCAACCTACTGCTATAGAGAAACTAGGAAAGAAATCCAAACTGGTTCCAGTTGGCTGCACTGACCCCATTGCAGGACAGACCTGAGCCTGTGGGCCAAGGTGTTGGTACCTTGAAAAGAAACAAGCAGGTCCAACATGGAGCTGGGGAATCTTCTAGCAGCTTCTCACAGGAGCCATCCCTGTGGCCCTTCTCCCACTACCAAAACCCACCACAAAAACTAAACACACCATTACAGAAGAAATTTCATGTGTCCCTTAATTACTCTTCAACCTCTAAGGTTTGTAAGGCAGACTGTGAGTTCCTTCAGCTCCAGGACCGTTATACATGCTTACTAACCCTCTTTAGGTGGTTTTCTGATACGTCTGAGTCACCTTTGGAAAAGTTTAAGAAATCAAAATTCTCGTTATAATAATGGTAATTATAAGGTTCATGAGCTTTAGACAATTTTACTCTGTAGAAATGAACAATATGTACTAAAGATAACAAAAAATATGTTAACACATTATTTGCATCCAAGTTTCTCATTTATTCACTGTAGTAAAGTTCAGTCTTCTACTAGTGTGATCCTTTTTTAAAAACCTTGGAATACTTTGATCAAAGATAGAATACAAAGGGGATTTGTGAGTGGATTACTACAGTACGATGTCTTGACACATGGCCTTTCACATCCTGTTTCACAAACTTTTCATCACCTCATTATTTTCTGACACTTTAGAGAAGGTGAAGAATGCTCAATGAAAATACATAAATCATGAGACCTCTTCAAAACTTCCTGTCCCCATTGTTGCTCAAGAGGGCTAAAATGGTGGAGCTTTCACTCTTGGCACTCATTTCATCACAGGTTGTCCAGTGAAAAGAAAGATGTAAAATACAGTGGAATACAAGGAAACAAAGCTGCTATTATGAAACAGGGAAATGAGCAAAAATGTGGATGAAGGAAAGAGAGCAGGGAGAAATGGAGGGTGAGTGCAAGAATTCTGTATTTAAGGCACTAAAAGATGAAAAGGCAAGAAAAGGGTAAAGGGGAGTGATTTTCTCAGTGTTGTGAAAGAATTACTTCTCACTGGAGAATTTGCATAATTTTGTAATTCTAACAGATAAAGTCCAGTAGTTACAAAACTCATTTTACTTGGTATGCAGTGAAATGCATCTTTCAAACACTGGTTTTGTATCCTGCCTGAGTACAGAATCAGGACAGAACATTCTTCAAAACACAGTTAGCTTGACAGAGTGAGCCATGGTCAGTTGAACCGTGCGTGGTTCCAGTCAGCAGAGAGGTGACGGAGGGACTGTGGGCCGTGGTTTTGTGTCAGATACGCTCACGGCACAGGTAGGTGTGATGGTGTGTCGCTTATCCATAGCGAGCGACAGCAAAAGTTCAGCTGTGGGTGATAAATATGGTGCATGCTGCACATAGTGCTGTAATTTCCTTAAAGAATGACTTTGTTGTCTTCATTTTAGCTAGTTTGCACAATTTATGTCAGAAATGACCCTTTAAGATGAGTCCACAAAACGTTTCTTAACAGGTTTCACTGCTGTGCTGGGTTTACATGCTGGTAGCTGGGGGGCTGCAGGGGTGGCATCTCTAAGGAGAGGTCATTAGAAAAGCTTCTGGGGTCTGGTTTTCTCTTTCACTTAACCATTTATGCCAATGTAGGTTTAAAAAAAGCTTATATAAACCATGGATATGCTGCCTTGGATTTCGTATGCTTATGTAACCACTTTGAGGAACAGAGAAATAACTTCGTAAAGCACAGAGCAGTAAGAGATCAGGCCTTGTACTACTCTTCTTCAGACCTGTGACAAGAGGCTTGAGAATATGGCCAGGAAGTTTTCTGATACTGATTTCCTGCATGTGCAGAAAACAATAATAACAATTCATAGATATAGGAAGTCTTCTAGGTTTTCTGTGTTAACCTGGGAATTTAAGCATAGCTACTTATATGGCAGTAAAACTGGTCTGTTAATGAGCAATTCAGGGGAAAAATCTCACCAAAACTGTGTGCTTTCTACATCCCAGATCAATTTCCATGCCTTTTTCATTGTTTCCTACCTAATTAAATCGATAGTTCTATTGCTGAGCTTCAAATGAAGCTGACACAAACTCCCTCAATGCTGCGGAAACTAGTCGTCCTTGCAAAAGGTCTTTGTTTTCGCTACCACACAATTCAGATGTTACATCTGTTTTATTAACTGAACTAAGTGTTTACACCATCATGTTCCCATATTTACCAAACCCCACTAAATGGAGGCTTCCCATTACTGTTACGGAAATATGAGCCCAGTATTGTACAAAGAAGGAAAATGTGTTACAGATACCTATTTCTCAGAACTTGCAAGGAAAATATTACCTGCCCATTAAGTCTGGATATTTCTTTAGTTGTTTTGAAAGATTTTAAAAGAGTTTGGTGTAAGAATACAATATAAGTCCTAGGTTTATATGCTTCTGGAATCTTTTACCTAAGAACCCTTACATATGGATCATAGTCCAGCCCTTTTCAGGCCTGGGAAACATAAAAAGTGTGAAATGTTTCTCCTTTAGGAAAGCTTTCTTCTTAAAGATACGTTCCTTATTTTTTTTTTTTCCTCCACACACACTTCTAAAAAGCATTATCTTACTCTGCAGTTAGTCTCCCTGCAATCAAATAAAGGGCATGGATTAATTGGAGAACCACTAGAAATATTTTAAAGAGATTAATGTTAATGGAGAAACAAATTATCTTTCTATCAAATGAGGTTAATAACAAAAATTAGTAGTGGCCCCTCACACTTACTGAAAAACCTGAGAGTCTGATAAAGATTAATCATGCAAGTTTTTCTATAAAATCTAGAGAATTTCTAGTGGTTTAGGGTCCTAACTCATGTTGAAAAAGATCAAGCCCCTTAGAAGTCTAACTCTTACTGCATGTCAAATTTTAAAAACTTGTTTCCTCAAGGAACAAATTGTAACCGCAAGGTTTTCCGAAGCAGTAGGTGCCTAGTTGAACTCTCACTGAAATTAATGTACGCAGACTCCTGATTAGCCTACTACAATCTGTCTTGTTCTCAGTGTAAAATTACTATGGTTTCATTAACGCTTTAACTCATAATTAAGTTTATGTAGTAGACTGGAAAAGAAAGTATTAATTTTTTATTGACTCTAAAAAACATAGTATCTTAATCCCTTACAACATTTAAAGCAGTTATGCAACTAACATGTGGCACTTATTTACATAAAGGCAATTTGCAAAGGTGATTTGTGAAACTGTATTAAGCATCGTTTTTATCTCTGTATTGATGTGATAGTTTCTATATTAATTGTCTGGTTGTAAATATGTGTCAGAAAACCTTTGGCATGTATCAAAGCACTGAAGTGTGTAATGTTGCTGCAGTATGACTATCATCACTTCTAGCTGGTTATTTCAATACAATCCTTACCAAAAAAGTACTGTCTTTATTAAGACAGGTACAGCTAAAACAGGCATAGCTATATAAAACTGCCTGATAATGGATGTTTGTGTGTTGACTCTTTTTGTAAGCACAAGTGTCTTAAGAAGAGATGTTTGGTTTTTTTAGTTCAAACATTTGGCACAGGGACTGTTCTTGGATTACTTCCTGACCTGTCTTCATCTCGACAGCTATTGCCTACCAGTAAGCTACCTGTAGGCTACATTTCCACTTGCTTTAAAAAGAGCAGTAGAACACAGTTATGATTTTTATTTTCTAAAAATATGAATGTAGTGTAGTGAGTGGAGATACATGGAGGGCACTGGACACACACAGTTCTTCAGTGGTGTTCTGTGCAGGTGCAAATTGGTCCATAAGTACAAATTCTACATCTATTTTGATTAAGGTCTTAAGGTGATGATATAATCAACCTTGTAAACAAAAAAAAATGCCTGCTTTCAATCGCTTTCTCAGGAAAATTCTTCTGATAGATTAAGCATGAGCAAAGTATTTCGATTTGCATAAAGTCTGATTTATTCAAAATTCTATTTTCATGGATTATTTATAGAAATAAACCTAGTGACTATCCATGTGCACTTATTTTTAGTGCAGACTCTATCCGAGCATGTGTCCTTCAGCATCTCTTCATCACAAACAATGCTGTTCCTCACACCATCATAGGCTAAAAGTCATTAAAGCCAGAATGCTGCAGATCGAGTGGCTCCAGTGTTTTGCTAGGAACTACTTCAAGAATGCTGTTTACCATCTGCCAAGAGAAAGGTGGGGACAAATCTCCGTGTCTTCTCCCTCATGTGTATTAAAAAATGTTTAAGGGGCACATGTTATCTCACTCCATTAAAAATCCCATTAATCTAGCCCATAATACAAGAAACATGAAAAACCTAAAATAAGTGGTGGTATGTCCCCCTGCCCCTCTCTGCTTTCTTTCAAGTCTGACTCTGAAGTACTCCCATCTAACCACAGAAGGTAGAAATTATTCAGTGAAGGAGAAGCTTTTTTTTTTTAACAGTTGCATAGCCAAAGGTCCCTGGTGAGAAGCTTTTCCTAATCATTTTCCAATAAAGAACAGAAAAACCTCAAAGATGGTATTTCCAGAGGAGTATATTATTAGAAAGAATTGATATTTGAGGAGCTTTATTTTATTAAAAATGTGCAAGAAATCCTATGTGTCTACTTTCACATAGAGCTTAGTGAAAGGTTAGAAAATTAGCTCATATGTGCTGTTTATACAGTTGGATGGCTGAAGGAGACTTTACATTTCACAACTTCTTGTTTCTGACAAGTTCTGGAGTTCCAGTGAATTATTTATGTGGCCACTTATCCTGTAAAGATGGAACTGAGGGTACAAACTGAGTTCACAAACGCTACCAGAAAGCCTTCAGGTGATAAGATTAAAATGGATCTTGGTTGTTGCTGATCTCAAACCCAGACAAGAATTTGTGGCCTATGGGTGAAGGGTTGTGTCTTGCATTTTTCATCTCTAAATTCTGAATTTTTGCAGTTTATGAACAATTCATGAACTTCTATTTATCTTCAGCAACTGCCTTATGAATCAAGGTTTTAACTGGAATAAGATAATCTAGAAAATAGTAAATTTAAATTCATTTTTATTAATCTAATATATATTCTGCATATGAGAGCAGAGATGTGAATACATTAGTGATAAAAATACTAGAAAGACGTTACCTGTTTCTATAACTGTAGTTTAATTTCCGAAGATGTGTTGTCAGAGATTGTGGCAGATCTGACTTTTTGCAGCTCTTGGATTTTCTGGGACTCTCTACCCTTAAAAATGAGTGAATACACCTCTGCAGTTTTTTCCTCTGTTATTTCTTATTTATAATGGGCTACTACTGAGCTTGATTCTCTATCCAAAGCAGTATGGATTCACAGCTAAATGTTTTGGAAAATATTTCATTGTTTCCAGGGAATTTCTTTCTCTTTCTCTTGACTAAACAATATCTTTTCTATATTTGTTGTTGATAAAACTAGTTAACATCCTTTCTCTTTGTCAAACCTTGAATGATGTGTGATTTGAAGAAGTGTGGTTGTCTCTGCTCCAGAATTTGCTGTCTTCAGTTCTGGAGTAATGTCAAATCCATGGTGTTAGTCTGAGGGACAGGTGAAAATTTTAAAATCCACTAATTCATTAACTACAAAGGCTAGCTCAAAACTCATGCTTTGGAGCATTGAAAACCAAGTACTTTTCCCGAAATATTTTTTCAAGTTCTTTCTTTGAACATTTCAATCAGTACTTCAAATAAGAATCTCAAGTTTTACATATATGTAAATGCAGTTGTCAATCAATTATATCCCCAAATGTTGGGTGAAAAGGTAGAGGTTTGGATGAAAATGTTAACACATTCTGAAAATGTCATAGATGCCAATTTGTTCAGACACCTCTAGAAAGAGTAAACCTCATATTCTGCTTGTGTGGAAAAAGTACCTCCAGACTTGTACAAATTATTCTATATTAAAGAGTTTAATTATGGCATAGTAAAAAATAGTTACACTTGAAGACACCATAAAAACTGTCTGTCCTTCCGTCACTCTGATTTCCGCTATGGTGTGCTGGTTCTAGTCAGGCCAGAGTTGTCTTTCTTCACAGTAGCTGGTACAAGTCTGTGTGTTTTGGGTTTGCCCTGAGAAGAGTACTGATAACGCTGGTTTTTAGGTGTTACTAGGGTGTGTTTGTAGCAATTCAAGGACTTTTTCAGCTTTAATACTGCACCTGTGTTTCCCAACTTTTTCGCTACAAGCAGCATGGAGTGGGCACACAATCCAGAGAGCTGAGGCAAACTGACTGAAGGGGTATTTCCTTCCACAGAAGGTGGTGCTCAGTATGGAAGTTCGGGGTGGGCCTGGAGGGCATGTTAGTTGGTTGGTTGTTCTTTTGTTGGTTGTGCTCTCGCTCATGGGGCTCACTCTGACTCTGCTGCCATTGCTCTCGGGCTCTGACTCTCACTACTTGGCACCTGGCTGGGTGTATCAGTCAGCAGATGGTGACCAATTGTATCATTTGTTTTATTTTACATTATTTTAATGATATATTAGTAGTAGTAGTATTATCGGTATTGTTAGTATTATTAGTAACAATATTTTATTCACTTATATTCAATTATTAAATTGTTCTTACCTCAGCCAACGAGTTTCCATATCTTCCGATTCTCCTTTTCCACTGGAGTGGGGAGGAGGTGAGCGAGCGGCTGTGTGGTACTTAATTGCTGTCTGGGATTAAATCACAACATATGGCAACACAAAAATTAAAGACAACATATCGCAGCAACAAATATACCCCGAATATCTTCTAAAATTGCTTAACTAGGTAACTCTCCAGATACTTTCCCCATGAATTATTATTGAAAAGATGAGTATGCCCTCTGGTCTGTCAAGGTACCCATATTTATGACAAGATCTACGAAGACTTTCTGTAGCATTTGGAGTATTTGCTTTGCCTAAACAAGACGAGTGTACTCTGTAGACCAATAACAGCATGGTCCATATGGGTCAGCAAAGAATTCCTCAGCAGCCTGGCTGTGTGTTTACTGCTAAATAGTCTAGCGTAGCTCTTATACAAAGAAAGTCAGGATCGTTGTTCTCATTTTGCAGGGAAGAAAGCATGTTGAAAGCTGAAGAGGAGGAAGGGGAAGTGGCTTGTGGTTTGTGGCAGTGGCATTCTCAGGTGTCAGATGGAGATGGAATTGGATTGAAAGTTCCTGAAGTCCTGTTTTGGTTCTTTAAGTAGCAGGGCATGCCTCCTCCCTTGCAAATGTCCCACACTTAAAGAAAAAAGTACTTACATCATTGCTCTTAACAATTCTTTTCAACACTTCAATAGCCCTGCCTAAATATAAACGAAAATGAAAATAGAAAGGGAAGCAGAGAACCTGATAATGTTTAATCTGTGAACCAATCCATCCACACAGGATAACAAAAAGACAACATGCAAACCTGTAATTTTCCTACCAGAAAGGTCAGTTAAACCAGCTTGACCTTTTTTCCACATACAAAGCAATAAGGTATCAGCCCTATCTGAACAGTCTTCAATCCCAAGGCGCTCTCAAAATAACTTGAAGATAAGGCACAGAGATAAAAATCAGGAGATGCTGATGAGCTGGGCATGCAGTTGTTTCTTCGAGATGTTTCTTCAAGAGAAATTTTACATACGCTACAAGTCAAAGTCAGGGGAGAGAAAAATTATATTTCAGAATAACTCCCTGGAGAAATTGAACAGATTAACATTTTATCACAAGTAAGTCGTAAACTCTCTAATTTATAGATATTTAGATATAAGCACATGAAGATACTGCTATTAGGGCATTAAAAATAGAAGTATTATCTTTCTACTTAAAGATTCTACTAAAATAACTATAAATTTCTAATTAAGTAGGTGGTAAATCTATGTGACAGTATAGTTAATTTTATTCTTTGGGACTGAAATCTGAAACCTAAATGTTGTAGTAACCTAGAAGTTTGGATCAAACATCCCAGAATTATTTTCCTAAGTAGAATTATATGAACAAAAAGGTAACAACAGCCACGGAGCAATATAAGCTGAATGCTGCCTTATGACATCAAGACAAAAGCATTAAACTGTTCAGACTCCAATATTCGATACACAGCCAATAATCTTTGCTCTACAAAGCACACGTGAATGACAAGTTCAATCTAACAAAAACTTTAAAGCTATCATCATTGTCCTTATCCAGCTCCATTCAACACATCATCCAGGAAACAAAATATGCTCAAGATGCTACAAATTTTCAGGAATTAAGAACCACTTAGAAATCTGAGGTTCAACTAAAAAAACACCACCATCAGAAGGGCATATGTACAGAATGGTACAGCTCTTTTCATGTTTTGTGTGTGAAAGATGACTTCTCCATTTTCTTAGGTTTCTGTCCTGTGGCAGGATTTCTGTTTGGTCATGAATTTCAAGAATCAAGACACTATCTTTCTCCAAATCATTCAAGGCTACGCTTCTTGGTAATGTCTGAAGGGTTAACTATCAGTGGATTATTACCAAAGTATATACCAATGCATAATGATTTTGAAGATGATTCATGAAGTGTTTATGGCACCAAAATTTGTAATACATCAGCAACCACCACAAATAGATTTCCTTTACTTTAAGCGCACATATTTCACTGCAAATGGCTTATGTGCTCACTCACCATTGGTAATGAAATGAACCGCCCTTAAAATGAAGGAATACATTCGCAGCGGTTGTGGGCATGTTACAGAAATTCTTTGCTGCCAAGATATTATGAATTTTTAAAGTTTTAAATATATATGTACTATTTGTATCATTCTTATAAATACATGGAATCTTTTACGTTTTGAAGACTTCAAATAATTTTTTACCACTTTATCTTGATTTTTTCTTTTGTTACAGCATCTGCAGCAGTTAGTCTGCTGTTCAGAAAAATTATTTTGTCCAAGAAACCATGATCTTTTACCTCCAGTTCATCTCCCACATGCCATAGATCTGTTTATGTCTCTTTTCTGTTTTTCATGGATCTGTTTTCTTTATTATCTTACATTTTTTTAGAAGCAAATAAACCTTTTATTTCTCCTACTACAGCAATCATCACTTACCTATTTGCCCCATATAGTTGCACTATTGGACAACAAATTAGCTCTAAAGACAAGACCCCAGGCACTGAACCTAAGGATGTTTCTTTGTCTAAACACGCTCATTTGGTTTCATATGTTACACGTGGGTTGGTGTTCTCAGCTCGAAATACAGTTTTGGTGTTGCTGGGCCATATGTTAACCCAAGCACTGGTGTCAGTAACACTTCCCTGAACCAGCAGGAAAGCTGCCGTAAGCTGTGTTTAATTTAACCCTGTGTTTCAAAAGTTATATGGAGGAAAAAAATCCAGTTTTGTTTTGAAAGTTATACAGAAAAAACAGGCTATCATCTTGCCTCCTGGTGCTGATTAGATGTTCAGAAGCAAATCATGGATGTTCTGCTGCCAGTGCTCCTCCCAAATATTTCTATGTACAGAATTTCTTTCTTGCAAAAGGCACAAAACCTGTTGCTTTTCATAAGAATCTAGGTGCCTTTTGATTAGAATAATTGAGCACAATTTTTATTTCCAATACTACCTAAAAAAAAAAAAAGTAAGTAAACTCTGAAAACATTTTACTAGAAAGGGAAAAATGTTTCCAGTTTTAAGAAAACATGAAATAGGCTTTTATTCAGAAAATATATTTGTTAAAAGATTTGAAGAATTAATCCCTGGCTGGGAATTTCTTCAAAATGTGTTTCCACAAGCCTTTCACTTCCTGCCATTTATTTTGTTCTCTTGTTATTGAGAATTGGCTTTAAATTGGCAATTGTCTTCTTCCAAAGCCAACTTGTTTAAGTGGATAACTAGACAACTCTATTTACATTTGCATATTTTCTTTGCAAACATTTTCTACAGAAATGACTGAACTGTGGCTTCATGCAATTGCAACTTCTGGGTGGAATTGCCAACACTATCTTTTTATCAAATACTTTAAATGTACTATATATTACAAACATGAATAAATAGCAAGATACCTGTATGAAGGTGGTTACCGTCTAAGAGATATACAGGCAGGTACCTTTGGATACGTCATGTATAGGAAAGAAAAGATGTTAATGCATGGAGCTCTGGAACAGAGAACAGAATATTTGAGTGCTTTCCCTGCTCTGCCACTTACCCGTGTAAGAATATTATGCTGTCTCTGTTGGCTTCTGTTTCTCTGCCCATAATTCATCTATTGTATCTTATAAACAACAACTATTTCTTTCTATAGCCAAACCAAAACTTCACCCCCAGCTGGGAGCCTCTATAGGAGAACGATGGCAGACTTTTGAGTAGGGAGTTGTTTTAAGAAAGATAGGACTTGCAGCGCAAAATTCTGTCCTGTTACGGGAACTAAGGGAAAACAGATATGAAAAATAGCTCACGAGAAACTTTCTGACAGTTTTTCTACAAAAAGAGAATATTTAGGTATTGAGACTCCAAAAGGCAAGCTCTGATCTAAGCATTTAATATAGTCCCGTTTCTGCGAACAGGGACAGATGAAGCTAACAAATACCTGGAAGTGACTTAGTTTTAATCCTGTGAGTAGTCCTTAATACTGCAGTGAGTATTTACTTCTCAACAGGGATGTTCAAATGCTTGAGATAACTTTTTATTAGTTCAGGTCTGTGAGATTTCTGTGTTCATTAGTGAAGGATTTTAGTATAGCTCACATATTTGTGTGAGCTTCACCTGTTTATTCTAGCATCTTAACATAGCTTTAAATTCTTCATTCTTAATGCTGCCAGCAGGCTGGAGGAATATTGCCAGCGATCTGTCACAGGTAGGTGAGTGGATATTGAAAAACTACAGGTAAGATTGTGAAAAAAAATTGAGATACCTAAAAATTTTGGCAAGTCTGAACCTTGGTGCTACCCTGAAAACCACATATATGGCAGAGAGAAGGACTGGCAGGCTGGTTCATGTGCGAAGACACTAGGTGGCTCTTTCCTGCTCTGTTGCATAAACCCTGGGCTGCGTGGTCCTGTGCAAGTGCCTTTGAGTGTTATGGCAACAGATGCCAGTATTACTCTGCATCAATCAATAGTAAGCTCTATGGGAGCTGGGATTTACTCCGAAGAAGTTAATGGCAAAAAGGAAGCAAACTTGGTTTGTACTGCATGAGCATATGTCATCAAAGGGTAGAATTTTTTTACATGAAAGCTTGTCTTTCATGGGTTTTATCAGATCCGTCTTAATGAAAGTGCTGACAAAGTAGGAGGTGTTTGGCCACATGACAAACCTATCAAAGTAGTCTGTATTATTTATTGAAACTGCTGACAATTATTTTCTTATAAATAAGTATACAGGTTAAGAAAGAGCTGAAGAAATTTTGACAGGATTGTGTTTAATTTAAGCTTCTACTAGTATCACTTTCTCATAAACAGATGATGAAATATGCGTTTAGATATCTTCTACTACAAAGAATAACCAAAGTTACCCACTGTAACATCGTTCTGTAGTGGTTTAAAGAACTTTATGCTAAAGTTTGGACCTCCAGTTCACATCGGTTGGACACATAAGGTTCCCATACCAGTTTTTTTGTTTGATTTTAGGATTGGATGGCTGAAATAAGAAATACAGGAAACCTAAGGCATGGCTTTAAAGATCCATCCAGGGGGAGGGGGTAAATGAAATTAATAGGCATCAGCCTAGCTGGGTCACAGAGCAGGACATACATTTTAAGAGAATCTGTAGTAGTAACTCAATAATTTAAATTTTGATCTGAAAATGAATGTCTGACTAACTCTGTACATCTCAATCATCTGATAGATTTAAACAATGGGGAGGTAAAGGTTTCCAGCCATTAGTTTAACATTGCTTCATGTTATTGAGGAAATAATAAGTTCTGAACTCATTGGTTGAAACGACCCAGCCCCATAAAGTGGTGTGACTTGGTTAAGGTGCATCCATGAGTAGTTACACATTTAGGGGTACAGGGTCCCACCTTTGGGCCTTAAAATAGGAAAAGAAATAGGCCATGCCCCAAAGTTGTAAGTAGAGGCATTGGGATATAGATATGTGCTTTTGAGATCATACATACTTCTGTATGTGATGCATATGCGATCTACACTTGAACTTAAGAATATTGTGGCTGTATTTTTTTTCTGCACAGAGGAAAGAATTTATAGGCAGATTATTCATGCAAAGTTGTTATTTTTTTTAAAAGGAATCAGACACTTATGATTTAAAGCTTGCTTCCTCATTATCACATGGATTATTACTGGTTTTCATTTTCTCCATATACACTTAAAACAACTCCCTGCTTCTAAACCATGGGGGGTAGCTCATCAGTCTTATCCTCAGACTACCCATATGCGGTTGATACAAGTTTACATGTTGAATTAAATCTCGGTGGCATTAATTTATTGTAACTGAAGGCTGAGCAGCACAAAAATGTTTGATCATTACAGAATTAATACTTAATATATTGAAAAGGATGAGGCAGCATCCTAACAGGTCTTGGTGTGTGGGGTTTTTTTTTTCTTTTTTCCCAACTTTCTCGTGAATAGCTGCCGTCAGCCT
>NW_010272539.1:0-2292 GCF_000690775.1 Eurypyga helias
CCTAACGGGGGTAGCAGATGAAATGAAATTAACCAAAGGACATACAAAGCTGTCCAAATTACACATGCCCATAAATGCAGACCCACTAGTGCTACGACAACCCTCCAAACCATCACCAATTTTAGAGGCACCTGCTTTCACCGAGGAAACACCCACAGCAGGTGTTTGGTTTACTGATGCCTCAGCAAGGAGAATAAATGGTAAATGGCAATACAAAGCTGTTGCTTTGGAAATTACCAGCAGCAGACAAGTAGTGGAGGAAGGTGAAGGCAGTGCACAGGTTGGCAAATTAAGAGCTGTTGTTCTGGCAGCACAAAACGAAGCACAGGTCATATATGTAGATTCTTATGCTGTATGGGCTGGTGCCACACAATGGCTCTGACAATGAGAATACTTAAATTGGGAAGGCTCCGGTTTGGAGAACTCAAGATAGGCAATTACTATTAAATATAGCTGAGAAAACTCCATTTAAAAGGGGATAGGTGAAAGTTCATACTAAAGATAGTAAGCCAGCCACGAATTGGAACCAAAAGGTAGAAGAATTAACAAAAATAATTTTAGATCTTGAATGGTATCGATCGGGAGAACGGTTGCATCAAAATTTAGGCCACACAGGTAAAGAAGCACTTCGCTGCACAGAGTAAAGGATGTCCTCTAAGCAGTAAAACTTGTGAAACTATTCTTACACAATGCCCCCAGTGTAGGCTGAAACTTCAAACAAATCATCCTGCTAAAGCACCACCTTTACACACCATTGAGGGGAAAACATTGTGGTCTACATGGCAAATTGATTATGTTGGGCCATTCAAACCTTCCACAGGATACTGATATGTGAATCTGTGATATATCCTGACAGGAGTAGAAGTAGTCTCTGGCTTGCTTATGTCAACTAAGTGCTGAAAAGCCGATGGACAAAATACAGTATGAGGACTGTCATACTGGTTTTCAAGCCTGCCTACTCCTGTTGTCATCCAAAGTGATAATGGCTCATATTTTTCATGCAAGTAGGTACAAGAATGGGCAAAACAAAGGGAAATTCAGTGGATATTCCACACTCCATATTACCCTCAATCAAATGGAGTGGTCGAAAGAGCTAATGGCTTATTGAAAAAGCCTTGAGCCACACCAGTCTCAGTGGAATACCCAACTTCCCACAGTACTTTATCACTTAAACAGTTGGTATGGACCCACCGGCAGCCCTGTGAGCCCAGCATTCTTCCCAAAGATTAAACTCAATGTTCCATCTACTGAACAAAGAAAATATCCCACAACATTGCAACCAGGACAACCTGTAATAGTTAACCTACCGTCCATTGGCACTGTGCCCACAATTCTAACTAAATCCCGTGGCCTGTGCACATGGGAAGCTATTGGTAACAATGGTGCAGCACACAGAATCAGTGCACGATGGAGTTATCCTGCATTTTAAAGAGGGGTAATCTGTTCGGACTTCCCCAATGAAACTTTTCTTTCTTTTCTGTTACAGGAAGAAAAAGGAAATAAGAAAAGAAAGAAAAATGGATCTACCACGCTGGTGGCAATGGCAGCAGCAGCACACTTCTAACCCAATCTTGCTTTCCCTCTTAAATTGGGTTAAGTACAATCCTTTCAATCCAAACACAGAATCCTTCGGACCATGCACTAACCTATACTGGAAGTACCAAGGTCTCACCCAAAATTAAGGCAAACCTAAACCTTGCTACTTTAGTTCTGCATGGAAATGAGGCATATCTAAAAGATGACTGGAAATGGGAGTCATTACACAACCATCAATTAAAAATAGAAATTCCTCATGACAGCAATGATCCTTATCAAATACTGTCACTTCAGGCCGTACCGGGGGAAGTTGCACAACTGATGGGTCTACCCACAAAAGAGCTACTGAAATCAAAATATACTACACTGATCTTTCCAAACCAAGAGACAGTGAAAAATCTTGTTATAAAATACCAGAACCACATTGCTGGTACAATTTTACCTTTACACAACCTGTTCTTGTACTCTGCCTCTGGGGTAATCGTGATGTGGAATTATTGTTCAACTTCATGATTCCTGAGCGTGAAATATGGAATTCATGTATGATGGGGTGGCCATGGATAAATGACATGCCTACCCCCAATCTACATTTATCCACGATTGTACTACACAATGGCATCTTTTTTCATAAACAAGAATGGGTCATTGGAATAGATGAAAATCAAGAAATTCTGTCTCTAAAGGGATTTAAAGGAGACATTATTTCAATAGGATTTTGAATTGAAAACCACACTTATAATCATAGAATCATAGAAT
>NW_010272540.1:0-45798 GCF_000690775.1 Eurypyga helias
AGGTTCAATTCTGTCAGGGCTTTCCAAACTTTTTTTTTTAATTTAAAAAAACAAAACCTTTTTCGAAGTGTATAGGCTGATGAAATTAAGGTATTCATAAGCATGGTAGTCCATACTGTACATATCACTTCTAGGAATCCCGAGTATTTTTTCCTGATTGTTAATGGCAGCAAAGAACAAAATTCAGAAATATTTTAAAACCCTGCATTTTAAAAAGTAACAAAGAGGGAACCCATAGAGTGAACTCAAGATTCTGTAGGGTAATTTTCTACTCTAACAGTTTGCACACGAGTGGCTATTAGTCACTGAAAGGTCTGATGCTGCACCCACTGCATGCCATCTCTGGATTCTTCATGGTAAGCCATCTGCCACAGTGGTTTTCAAACTCCCTTTCACCATCAACATCAGAAAACATCTCCTGTAATTTGCTGAAAAGTAAAATTTTGACTATTATCCAATTCTCTTATTTAAATCATAAAACTAAAGCAGAAAAAGGCTCCCCTCCATTTAAGTGGCAGAAAAGTGGGTTTTGTTTTCTCCTCTCTCCTCTGAAATACTTTTTTGGGAATGGTACACAGGAATACAGCAACAATGTGCTTATGTACAGAACAGACCTGAAGTATCATTCAGTCATTGTAATACATACAAGAAAGAGTATAAAACACATGTAAGATTTTCCAGAAACATTCATATAAGATCATGCCTAAAGCACACTCCAGTAAACCAACCAAAGTAGTAATTGTAATGTAGTTTCCAAAAACCTAATATTATGTCTTATTTTGCTATTTTACTATATTGCTTGATACTTTGCTAACAATGCTTTTATTCTAGACCCACATATCATTTATATACACTATAAGGCATAGTTCAGTCCTGAGCAACTGTAAATCTACATTGCCAAACAGAGTAACAAAAAAATTCAACATCCTTTTACATCTGCCAGCCATGAACATCATCGATGCACAACTTTAGGTCAGATAAAGTTGCATTTGTTATATTATGCTAAACAAGTGACTAAAGGAACAAGGAAAACAGTGTAACTTACCTTGAGCCCCTCCCCTGTAATATCTAAAGAAACAACCCTATCCTCTGTCTACATCACTAGATCAAAAATTAATCTAAATTCATAATTTAAAGAATAGAAATTATATACAATACTTTGAATAATGAATGTGCAACATCAGCTGAAACAAACTTGGAAATGTAATTTAGTATCAAAATTTCTGGTCAAGGTATTATGAGGTTGATATTCAACAGAACAGCTCATCTCACAATCAAGCTCAAAACAACACACCTTTATAATACCTTAAAAATATATAAAGCAATGCAATTACATTCTAAAGCATAGAAAATAAACATCACTAGGCTTGTCACATATCAGAATCTTCTTTTTTTAATTGCAAAATGAAATATGAAGTGCTTTAATTCTCCATGTAAATGATACAGAAAGACAATGCAATTTCTAGCAACTATCACAAACATAATTACATTAATGACAAAGGTTCCAATACATGCTTGGTGTTAAGCTCTGCACAGTGTCTGCCTATAGATAGAAATTATTCCATTGTGGCAGTATCTAAGCAATACATCCCAGGCACATCTAGTCTCCCAGAGGGTGGCTAGTAGGGACCCAGGAGTTAACCAGCCAGCGAAGAGCAAGGTAAAACTGCATGAACACAGAACCTTGTTAAATGTGACTAAACAGCTTCTAACACCTAAGTAGCCTGTTCAGTTGTGGCTGTCCTTACATAGGGCTGTCTTGCACTGTGAAGATCTACAGCCAGTGTTTGCTCAATGCAAGCATACTAAGCATGATATTTAAGTTCTGATTTAAAAAATGGCACTCAAAACAAAATTAAATTCATTTCTACTAGCCATTAAGTACGTTATGGAAGTGCTACTAGAAGTTCTCAGGTGCTTCTAATATTCTGCATGTAGTCCTATGCAACAACAAATCTAAGTAGCAACCCTTGTTTTCTGCAGCACCTGCTTGTTTCCATATGCTACTAATAACATCAGAAATTTGTAAAATTATCAAGATACATATCTAGAAAATAAATTCTAAGGGGAACATTTCCTATTCCCTAAGTTCCACAGTTTTGTGTGCTGTTTTGTTTTCAGTCTGAGGACATCTTTGCAGTCAATGTTATTTTTTTAATAAGGAGTATCTCTAAGCTAAACGTAGTCTAAATAAAGGTCTAAATGAATAAGTGTATATATCAAAGTGGTTTACCTAATTAGTATGTCAGCAGGAGGTGTTTGGTTGGTGATGGTGAGATGCATCAGAGATCTTGTGTTGGTCAGCCAAAAGGCATAGTGTTGAACTTCGGAAGCAGCACAATGTTTTTGTTAAACACATACAAAGCAATCAGTTGTTTCCCCCCTAAAACCATGCCCCAAGCAGCATTCAAATGATTGCACTGCAGAGAAATATAAAGATATAAGAAGGTGGAAGAGAAATTTGACCTCACTCCTTCAGTCCCACACAAGCACACTAATCATGAGGCTAATGGCTACTTTGGATCACTGCAACTCAGTCCAAAAGCTTCCACCTACCCAGAACATAAAGGATTTCTTTGAATAGATAAGCTTTGAGACCTGTATCAGGAATGCAGAAGCAATTATTTTAACTGCTCCTCATTCACCTTACAGTTCAACTTACCCGAGATTGGTCCCATCTCTCAGAACAGCTTAAGAACATACAGGAAAGCAGGTATACTATTAACATGACATTTTTCATTGTTCTCATTTTCCTTCGATTTGATGCCCACATTTCTAACCCTAACTCTGTAGCTCCATGATGTGGCTTTTTAAACTGGGAAAACTAAGTTGCCTGACTCGGAAACAGAATATGAACCTATATTTGCCACATTTCAGGACAAAGCCCTAACAAGTTGGTTACTAGATATTTTGTAGTTTGTGCTGCAGACTTTGGTTCATGAATTTTTCATCCCTAACTTTTACTCTGCGAACCAATTAACACTTGTGAAATCATGGAACTTTTTACAGTGCAATTTTCTTGGGTTTTGCCCAGCCATAGAAACTATTTCTCAAATACATCTGAGAGTCTAGACCCTATTAAAAGAAGCTTGATTATTACTAACCCCAACTTACAGAGTTGTCAAGACAACAGTGAATATCATCATTAACAGAAACGGCTTCTATCAAACGGGAAATCACAGTTGAAGCCTCACTCCCATGTTCACATTATCCAAAACCATATGCAGATTGTGAATGTAAAAGAAAATTCAAACTTAACTTTGCTGTCTTTTTCTACTGATACAGACAAGCAAACTTTCTCTCTCTTTTCCCACTTCAAAGTATGAAGAAATATTTACAGAATTCTTTATTTACAAGAATTCTATACAAAAATACTCAGCTTTAATTTTCACTTGCAAGGCTTTAATGCACAGCACCTCGGTCAATGTTTACAAGGTAGACTGTACATGCATTCAGCTACAAATAGCATCCATTCATGTATTTAACATAGTATCATAGTACGGTTTGGGTTGGAAGGAACCGTAAAGATCATCTAGTTCCACCCCCCCTGCCATAGTCAGGGACACCTCCCACTAGACCAGGTTGCTCAAAGCCTCATCCAGCCTGGCCTTGAAGACAGCCAGGGATGGGGCATCCACATCTTCTCTGGGCAACCTGTCCCAGTGCCTCACCACCCTCTCCGGGAAGAACTTCTTCCTGATATCTAATCTAAACCTCCCCACCTTCAATTTAAACCCATTACCCCTTGTCCTATCACCACGGCCCTTGTAAAAAGACCCCCTTCACCTTCCTTGTAGCCCCTTCAGGTACTGGAAAGTGCTATAAGGTCTCCCTGGATCCTTCTCTTCTCCAGGCTGAACAAGCCCAACTCTCTCAGCCTTTCTCACATCTCACCAACTGATTGCTCACAGCCATAAGACACCATGGTGGCTTACCAACTCAGTTGGTAAACAAACAATTGCAACACCAGATTCAGATGATGTTAAACACTATGGCTTCATTTTTCTGACACCTGGTTCATGAAATCTACACCAGATATAAGCCTAAAGCTTATTACTAGTATAGTAATAAGAAGAGAGAGGAGAGGTAGGGGCAGGGGAGAAGTTGTTCCTCTGTGGGGAGGAATAACCGCAGGCACCAGTACAGGCTGGGGCCAACCAGCTGGAAAGCAGCTTTGCAGAAAAAGCCCTGGCAGTCCTAGAGGACAAGCTGAACATGAGCCAGACCTTGCAGCAAAGGCTAACAGCATCCTGGGCTGTGTTAGGTAAAGCATCACCAGCAGGTCAAAGGAGGAGATCCTTCTCCGTTGCCCAGCATTGGTGAGACACACCTGGAGTGCTGTCTCCTATGCTGGGCTCCACAGGACAGGAGTGACATGGACATACCAGAGCGAGTCCAGCAAAGGGCCAATGAGATGATTAAGGGACTGGAGCATCTGTCACACAAGGAGAGGCTAGAGAGGTGATCTTGTTAGCCTCGAGCAGAGAAAGATAAATACCTGATGGGAGGGAGTAAAGACAACAGAGCCAGACTCTTTTTAGTGGTGCCAGTGAAAGGTAAAGAAACAACAGGAACATGCTGAAATACAAGGAATTCCAGAAAAGGGAAAAAAAAAAAAAAAAAAAAGAGGGTGGGTGGGGTGGAGAGTGGTATTGTTGTTGGCTTTTTTTGTTTGGGTTTTGTTGTTGTTTATTGTGAAGAAGTATACTCAGAGGCACAGCCCTGAGTATACTTCTGGACACAGCCCTGAGCAACCTGCTCTACTTGCTCTGAGAAAGAAAGCTAGCCTAGGTCAATGATCTCCAAAGTGGAGTGTGTGCAAGACAACCCACTTGGATGTGGGAAGAAAGTATTTTTTTGTACCACTAATGAAAATTTATTTTTTACAAAATTAAGTAGCATTTATTTCATCTTTATCTCATCCTTTTTTAATTTCTACTCATGTAAGTTTTAAAACACACATTATATTTGTACAGTGGTACAGGTATATGATTTATAAAGAAAAACATACACATACTGGGGGTGCTCAAAAACATTTTGTGGGTGCAGTCAAAAAGGTTTGTAAACCATTGGTCTAGATCATGTCCAACGGTCCCTTCCAACTTACGTGAATCTGTGATTCTCCCTCTTGATAACAACAACAGATGCCTGTACACAATAGCAGTGTACAGGTCCAGTGGAAAAAATTCTCTCTTCTTATCAGCCGATTTCTGTTGCTTTCTGAAATTTGTCCTTCACCTTGTTAAACCCAGTAACTGCCTAAGCTATACCTTCTTCTACACTGATATTAATAATTGGGTTTGGATTTCTTCCACTTGTCTACTAAAAATTATTTTGGGGGGGGAGAATTGTGTATTTTTTTTGGTTTTAATGCTCCTCAAGGCTACTTCAACCTACTTCCCCAGAGGAATGGTTACTGCAGCAGGCCACATTCTGGTTTTGCCACCTATGAAAAGACTATCAGGACGATCACAGAGTCAGCTATGCTACTTCCTCCTTGCCAGATACTTCTCTCCTCACAGCACTCAAACCAACCAAAAAGTTCCTTTAAATTTCTAGATGAAGCTTTACTGAGGAACACAATCCAGATTTTTTACAGTGATAGAGCCCTGTTTAACAAAAACTTAATGTTGTTACTTGCATAACCTGACATTACAGTTATATGCTATTTTTCTGCCAGGTTACTTCATAAAATACACCATTAAATTATCGTATACACATTCAAGATATGTGAAGCTATAGTCTGTCCATTCATAAACCCCAATTCCAGACACTAGTGTATTTTTATTGTTTACTTAAACTTTGCAGTTGCATTAAAATACAATATTAAATAAATCATTTGGAGTACATTAACAAAATAAGCAAAAAATTAACTGAATTGAATGCTTTACAATTTTTTGTGCAATCATAAGTAATCCAAATTCTTACAATACCACTGTTTACACATTGAGTAATGGCAAACTACTATCAGCTCATTATCTCACTCAAGGTCTTATATGTAAACTAGAACTAGAGAAAGTTCATAAGCTTTATTATCCCTTCAAAACCCTTTAGAAAGTTTATTTTTTGCATACACCTATATACATAAACAAGATGGATGATTTTCACATAACCGTAATTTGAGTACTATTCAGTTTCTGAAGAGCTGGAAAAAGAACAAGACCCTTCTTGGATATCAGTGTTTGTTTATGCAGAGCACAGTGATATTCATAGACTAGAAATGTACTGAAACCCGTATTACATCGACAATTTTTCTCAAAGAGAAAGTGAAAATGAAAGGTCTTGTTCCAAACAGGAGCACTGGGGAAAAATGTTCATTGTATATCTCATGTGGAACACCAGCAGTACCACTCTGGGAAATCAGAGAGGACTTGAGTAGACTGCCCAATCAAGGCTCATCTGAGATCCACATATATCTGCTTAGATATCCTGCTAGAATTTTGTTGTTGTTGTTGTTTTCATACCCACATGATTTTAGTGCCTTTGTGCAATTTGCAACCCTCCCCACATGCTTCCCTTACCAAAAGGATGCAGCTATCTCACAATACAGAGACCAGCAAATCTATTTCCTCCCACGCCTGGCCCAATGTCCACAATAGTTATGGGAAAGCAAAGTGACCTTCAATCTGTCAAAATGTACCATTTGAATTACATATGCTACAGATAATCTTGCGATCCAAACAGAAAAATGCAGCCACCATGGACGTGGGGTGACTATGTAGCAGTCAAAAGAACTGTACAGCCTAAAATAACAGGCATCTTTTACACACAATTAGAAAAATATGTACACCTACATCCACATACCCCTCTAAATTAACATTTTGCACCTTTTATGTGCTACTCAAGTGCATTATAAAAACATACTACAGTCTTAATTTAGTAAGCCAGGTACTTTCTTTACCTCCACAAAAAAAAAAACAATTAAAAAGAATCAACCGTATAATATTGACTGCAATAAAGAGAATTCCAGCACTTCACAATATCTGTCACACTTCACAGTCAATAACTATTTCTCAGAATGGCTTGTACACTAAGAGAAAAAGCCAGGATACAAATTTATGAGATAGTAAAGTGCTTTTTATTGTACACACAGCATAGAGTCATGAGAATCTGCTATACAGTCCTCATAACAGAAACATGACCTTTGAAATGCCAAAGCTCCCTTTGCTAGCAAATGATTATCACCAAAGAGCTGTCAGCTCCCAAGTTTTTAAAATATTAACTCTGCTGAGTCATGTATCATAAAATGCCGCAAACCTACCCATGGAACGCTGTTACAGGAGAGCAGCAACTTGAAACCCAATCTGTTGAAAATACTAAAAGTAGCTTCATATGCCAAATTTTTATTTTAAATAACTTTCCATTTACTGGCACTACACAAAAGATTTATGTACACAGATGATTGACCACATTGGAGAAAACTCTAAATGTATGAAGCAAAACAAGCAGAAAGCAAGAAATCGCAATTAGAAAGGCGAATGCCATTATTTTTATAGTTGTTTGCAACACCAGTAGTTGAAATATTCAGAAAGGAAAGAATAGAGTTTGTAAGTAATAAGAAAGGCTTCAAAAGAGGCAGGTTGCATTTCAAGTCAGAATACCTTTACAAACACTTATTCACAGCAGTGTACATGAGACTAGCATCATAAACATAAAGTCAGAGTCATGCAAATTAAGTCATTCACACGCATCCATGCATTTCAAGGGATTATGAACACAACCAAAGAAAATGGTGTAATTAGTTTTTCAAGAAGATACTCAGTATTTTTCGCGGTTCATATTACTTTGTACTGCGCTAGTGCAAGTCCAAGAAGTTACTCTGATATAAGGCAAATGAAATTAAGTATTGTTTGCATCATTCCATTTTACTATCCAACTTTCAAAACCTTTAAAAGTACAAGTTACTGTAATTTTCTGACCCACAGATAATACTATAATTAACTTCCTCCTGACTATTCAGTGACTTACTTTAGAAAATCTGTCTTTGGTTCCACCATCTTTCAGTAATCATTCCCTTTTCCAGGTAGTATAGGTAGTAAGTTTCTTTGCAGTCCTATATCCAAGTGCTTCACCGTACAAGTAAGGGTGACAGAAGATTCATGGACTGACTAATTTTAACCTCCACTAATAAGCATTAGGTGCAATGATATGAAGATATTAAGCAAAATATACATCCCTACAATATATGAAGGACCAGACAGACTTTAAAGTTCCAACAGAAAAACCAAATCATGTAAATCTGGTGATAAAAATCAGACGACACAGGAACTACACACATAAAAATCAAATCCAATTTAAAAGCAAACACAGATTTGTTCAAACAGCATTGTACAATTGCTTTAACACTTACACAATTTGGAAGAACAATATTTTCATTCACTCAGTTTAGGATAAATATAAAGCAAGGCACCCCTTAAGCATTTTAAATAACAAATTAAACATTTATGTTTTTTACTGTGCAGTCAGGCTTAACATTTATGCAGCTTCAAAACCAAAATACAGCCTCAAGGGAAGCCTCTCCACTGATAAATTAATACCTTAGAGAATAGAGCTGAATGATGGCAATGAACTCATTTGTTCCCCCAATAATGAAGAATGACTCTTTCTTTACCACATCTGCGACTGTTGCTATGGTGACCCAGACTTACCTCATTGCTTCTCGAAGTGCTCCTCGCTCACTAAGAGTTGTATGCTTGATGTCATCAAAATTATTTTCTAGTTTCTCACAGTTCTGCAATAAACAGACAAATCCATATAAGGCTCTTAAACAGTATATTGTACATGTATTAATATTATTCAACATCATGCAAACAAAACTGATTTATATTATGTAACCTCAAATTATGCATTCTGTTTTAATTACATAGAAGTCATTAAAAAGACATTGAGAACTCAGAAACAAAGTATACATGAATCTTATTATATGGTTGTCATGGAAATCATCTTGAATGTTTCATAATGAAATATATAGATTTTTTACTTTCTTCTTCTTGAAAACAACAAAAAACTCTTTTATCAGCATGCGAGTCTACAAAGCTACTATACACACACAGACAAGAATAGAAACTTAAATGTGCATTTTAAAATTAGAATAAAAATTATAAATTCTGTCCCAATAAAACAGGCAGTGCTGTTGTAACGAATCAATCATATTTAAGTTAATTTTTAAAACACAACAGAAACTGAAAATATTGTTTATAGACAACTCAGCAATCTAATGTTTTTTCCAGCTTCTAACTCACCAGTATTTCTAACAGTAATATGAAGCCAACAATTTTGTGACAATAAATGAAATAAAAACTAAATTCTGTTAATTATTATTAAATGTGTAATTGGTTCCATTGCTTCAGAGTGCTGATCCTTTTCTTCTGCTCTCACAAAGATTCAGAAGATGCTGGGGAGTACAGAAAATTGTATCTGTGCAAAGCAAGTGTGAAATACCAGCAAACAAGTATTCTCTGATCATCTGCATCATCCATAGGAATTTTACAGTCTTTTGAGGCTTTGTCAATACAGGAGGCTTTTAGGTTACCCCCGTTCTATGCAACATCTTTCTGCAATACCAAAACTTACCTATGGGAGGCATACTTTTGCCAAATGGGTGTAAAAGAAACACAAGTTGCAAGCTAACAATTACTACTGCTAACAACCTTGAAGGTAGGATTGTCAGGCTCTTCGTGCAGTAGCTTTAAGCAAAATACGTGCACTAATATTTGGTCATATTTCTTTCACAGTCTTTCATATCTGAATTAAATTTTCAAGTCCACATCTTATAGTTAGTTATAATAAATACAATAACAGTTACCTATTGTTATTTCTTTTCTGCATTGATTCTTTATTTTTATAATTACATTCAATTTGAGCCTGCAAAAGCATTACTAGAATGGAAATTATTAGATATTTGTAAATGACCTAACAAGATATTTTAGCTTGTCCAATTAATATTTAAACTATCATTATTTTTAAATAAGATCACAGACTTTTTAATACAAAGCATAAATGCTTTAACAATACATTTCTGAGCAGGAGAAACAAACAAAACTACATTTGGAACTTTTGCAATTTTTTTTCTCCCTTACAAAAGATTATGCATGTCTTAAGTATGAGTAGTAATCTTATCCCACAGCTAATCTGATATTTTTCCTTTGTTTATATTACAATCAGCTGTCTGTTGTATGGCAGAATCCTACTCAAAAACTCAAAGGGAGTATGTGAGAACTACAGGAAGGCTTTACAATGAAATATTCCATTATTTAGATCAGCATACCTTGACCTTCAGCTCCAAGCACACACAGGCATGTCAGTTGTTTAAAATACACAAAAGAAAACCAAATCAATTATACTAATTAATAAAGAATTCCTGATTCATCAGTACTAAACTGAAGGTATCTGTGTAAGCAAAATCAAACTTCCTATTCTCCAGGAAAACAGACCAAAGGAAACACCATTTGGAATATTGCTTCAAGTGCTGAAAGAGGAAAGCCCATGTTTTAACAATCCAGTGCCACAAGCATCTCAGGACAAATTCAGAAAATCTGAGCATCACACAGTTCATTTCTATTGACCTTGTGATATAAAGCATGTACAAATGACAGAGGATCCAAAGCACACAAAAATTTTATCAAACACAACTAAATCTCCCCTCTACAACCTAAAATAAATGCTGCTCTCCACATGGAAAATGCTGAAAAGAGTAAGTTCAGCTGGCATTTCTTCTTTGTATATATAGACCATGCTATGTTAATCAGCTGAAGGGCAAGAAAGGTGACCCATATCTAAAGAAAATGCTGTTATCATGTAGCCTTACACACACAAATATTCCATCTCAACTACAAAACTATAAAACAATGAAAAAATTAATAGATAACCTAGAACAAAAAATTGAACAAATTTTCTAGACTCAAGTTTAGATGTTGTATGAATTCATTTGGCAAGATGATGAACTTACTTCTACCATTTCTCAGAATTGCTTCTAGACAATATCTTTCTAAGCTACTTTCAGCCAAAGAGTTGTCATCCAAGGTACAGCCATTAGATAGCAAATAACTCCACCATTAGGAAAGAATGAACTAAAAACCGAGCCAGATACAAACTCCTGAAGGAAGATGACCCCACCGTAGTATGTCATCAGCTACTACATACATACTGAACAGGAAAATGAGCAAATACTGATCATACCCATTGCTCTCCAGTTAAAGTTGCAATCATCCAAAACAGTATATTGGATCCTCTCAGAGAAAAGAGAACAGGTTGTCTGAAATGCCAGTACAAGCATAGTTGTATAGATGCTGCTTCTTCATGAACCTGAGTATCAGCTCACACAATGCATTTGTAGGTAGGCTGAATGGGTATAGGTTTATAAGAAAAGCTACCAATATGAATGAAATTGTGAGAATGAGAATACTCCGAAGGATATATCTGGGAAATTATGAAACATCAGTAGAACATGTCCAGGGTGAGCTTTACATTCGTAAGTATTAAAGCAGTAGCAAAACTTGAGTTCATTCTATTATCCATTCTACCAAATCGATTAACATCTATAAACATCTTGCACAGGGCAGTATGTTTTGGCCCGTAATACTTCACAGATTTAAGTATAAAGAGCAATTAAACTCCCAGGTGTTTCCTTTTGAGCAGCAGCCAAATTTAAAAAAAAAAAAAAAAAAAATCAAAACCTGAGCAATGAAAAGAATTGGATTTGTTGGCCTACTGCCACCAAAACGATTTGTCTGTGGATATAAAGTCTAGAAGTTTTAACTCTATGATGAAATAATTATATAGCATCCTGTGATATCCCTGTTGGCAGATCTAGAGTGCTGTATGATATTAAGCTAAATACCACCCTTCAGAAGTTTAAGAGGAAAAATAAGTAGAGAGATGTGATTAGGGACATGGTCATCATATGGCAAACTACCATTGCATGTCAAAAAGCCACAAAAGTCTAAATACTGCTTTGTAAAGCATTCAAGCATACATACCTTGAGGTTTTTAAATGAACCAAAAAGCAAGTGAGTGGGGAAGAGATTTTAAATATAAATAAATGGCTTATTTATCATATGAGACCTTAACTAAAACTACATGACAACTAGTTAAAAAGGGAGATGTAGACTGGATATCCACAAATATCTGTGGCATCACACACACCATACTGGTGGAACACCTAATCAGAAATAAGAAAGATATATCATGAATGTAAGATGATGAGGAAGATGGAAGAATAATGAATGAATTGAACAGGTTTTCCTCTCGTAACCACAAAAATATTACTTTTGTTCCTACTGCAAGTTAATCTTGTTAATAAAATAAACTGCTGGCTTTGGGACCAAGGACTATGTGCTCATAATTATATATCTTCAGTCATGGCAAGTGTTAATAATATCATGACATAGACTTTATAATAATATTCTAAAAGTCTGAAGAAAGTCAACAACTACCAAGTCCAAAATACTTTGAGACACTGGTTGAAGTAACAAGCTAGCTTACATAACTGGAGATTATAAATAAAGAATCCCACTAGTTTAAAATAAAAACCTGGGATTCTGGCAAAAGTGAAGATGTTCTTTTAAAAACAGATCTCAATCAGCTTAGCTTTCTTGTATATGTTTTTGTCCTGGACGGAAAAGCCCTTTTTGGTTGACTTTCTAATTTGAAAAGCAATTGTTGATTTGGCCTCTTGGGTCAAATGCAAAAGTTTGCAGAAGCAGCCCAGAAACCAAAAGTAGTCTATTGCCTGGCATCACCACTGAGGATCTCCCTACAACACAAAAGCATTGCTGCCTCTGCTCTACCATGACAGGCCTGAGTCTGTTTTGAGAAGAGCATAACTCAAACTTGCCCATTCTGCGATACAGTACAGATAAAAGAAGTGAATCCTCTTCCATTGAAATCAATCTTGAATCTTCCATCCAGTCAAATGAGAATGGGATCACATTAAGCCATATCCTGCTACTTTAACTCCATCCTGAAATGCTTCATATAAGACTTTTGAAAGTGTTAGTATTACAGATAATGTCTTACACACATTTTCAGGCAGTTGAGAAATAAAATCTTTTGATCTGACAACAGTGTGAGACCTGTTCTAAGGCAGCCTGCATCACTGAAGTTAAGTAGATCTCTCATCCTAGTTGATACACTGCCAAATCAAACGCCTTACTTAAAATACCATCTCTCCCGCAAGAAAGAAGGTTTAGGTAAGTAAGATTGCTGAATTCTTGGAATTCATTGCTTTCACATGGTTTTAGGAAATCTTCTTAGAAAGCTTGAGTTTTTGTCCAAATATTTGTGAAAGTAAATCTCATTTTTACTGTCAAATGTTCTCTGTGTATTAAACATAAGGAATGTACAGCAATTGAAAGATGGAACAGGTGTCACCTGTTTGGTTTGTATTTACTATTGCTGCTAATGCTAAAACAAATTCATTTTTCTCCTGTTTTCTCCTTTATAATCCATGAAAAATGTTCCTACAGGCTATGCCAAATCCTAAAATGTGCACAATAAATGTAACTGCAGCTAGATTCCTGAGTGCTTAAAATGAGACAACCTGGTCCAAATTCTTAAGGACACAGTAGCACGCTCTGATATTTCAACTAGTTACCTTTAAGGAGCTAGGCTCCAAAGAAAGATTGACAAAAGTGTTGGGGAGCTATAGAATCTACTGTAAGTACCTACATCCTGTACAGATTCAGCGAGAAAAAGTCTCACATTTTGGTTCAAAAATTCCTTAAAAAGTCAAGTTGCACACGCGACAAGGCTAACCACACTAGCTAGCTCTTTTGAAAATGTTGGCCATACTGTAGAACTAATCTCCTTTAACAAAATTTTAATAAAAAAGCTGACTTCCTCAGGGGACCGTATAGAAAGTGTAGAATGCTTATTTCCATATTGATCTTCCGATATATAATACGTTAACACCAATAATCACTTGTTATTCTGGAGATGTGAATTATTTCATCAGCAGAAAACTTTAGAAATAACTAACTTGTGTTTTATAAACCTAAAGCAATATTATAATCGTAATCTAAACTGTAATATATTGCTGCAAGGATAATTAAGGGAAAACACAGCTGACATTTTCTGATTTATGCACACAACCAGAGATGAAGTCCAAGGACTTGTGACAATTATCTTCATGCTAACAATTTTTGTAAATCTCTTGATAGAATTTTAGCTAATTTTGAAATGCCTTCTGAAGATTAGCACTTAAAACTGTTGGGGAAAATAGCACAATTTATTAGCAAGGGTATAATTGTAAACCTTCCAAATACTCATTGTGAATATCATTTAGACAGTAACTCCTGCTTGGCAGCTGGTATCTAAGACTCCAGTTTATGGAATCTTGAAACAACAGAGAGTAGAATCTAATTAAACTGGATTACATGCCAAAGAAAAATTATTAAAAAGAGACTAATAGACAATTGTTATGAATTTAGAATAGCACATCTACTTCTTTTGATGTGAACTTATATAACACTGCTTTATTCCAGTGACACCTAAACATTCTTAGCAGACTTCTCTCGATTTGGAACAGACTGCCTTTCTACACTGAAACAACACAAAAAGCTAAATGGCTGCACTGATCTTCTCTCACAGACTTAAGCACCCATCTGCTATAGGGTAAAATGACTTACATATATTGCATTTATTCTAATGTTGGCGCTGCAATCCATTCTTCAGTTGACAACAGCTGTATTCCATACAGGAAGTCCCCTTAAATGATCATATTGAACAACTAAACAAAACTGATGCCATTTGCCAAAGGGTTTTATCTAAAAGCATTCTTAAAAACTAAACAAATAAAGGGATTTTTTGATCTTAACTTTAAGATATTACGATCTATGCAGTATCTACCTACTAAGTTCCTCCTTCCTATTTGCTGAGACTCATTCTCAAGGGGTTCTTAGGCCAAACAGGGGGAAAAGCCGCTTAAAACAGATACCTGACCTGCTGTTCACAAAGAAATCTAGGTATTTTTTTTAAATATGTACATATTCCTAATATCTGCAGAAAGTATATTGAGCCCTCAGGTATTTACATAACACTTGACAGCATGTCATTCATAATGCATGAACTTTTGTTATAACTATTTTTTCATTACGTGATACAGCCACATTGGCCAGAGAGGCTCTTTGAAAAATACAGATATGATACACCAAAAATAGCAGGCTTCCAACAGAAAACCAGCTCTAAGTGTTAGTAATCAAATAAAAATCGATATGAAAAAAATACTACACTTGAGGGTGGCTGTAATCAATGCCTAATTAGCACAACCATGTTAATTTTTCTCAGGTCTTTTTAGAGGAATATTACTTTTAAGGTACTAAAACTAGTGCACATCCAAGCTCAAACACAAGTACCGTATTTTCTCCGCAAACAGGAATATATTGCTAAAACACGACTGATACCAGGCAGCTCCAATGCATGAGATACTTTCTGAAACTTCAAGTGTGCTTTCTTTTTGTTATGTATTATCAGAAATACTATTGATGTAATTGGGAATTCTGCAGTGAAAGCAGACAATTTTGGGTTTTTTTCAAATTTTCTCAGTTTAGGATGTGGTGTACTTAATCCTTAAAGACAGGTAATTAGAAAAAAAAGTTAATTACTTGTTAAACATACATAACTTTCGTTCACAATTTTACCCGGTCTGTGAAAGATCTAATCTGAGATGGCATTCTGCTAACTTCCTTTTCATGCTGTTTCACGCACAAATTTCAAGGGGCAAATTTATAACAGCCTTCATGCTCACATAAGGGTATGTTACCTTGCTTGTGGTCAGAGCAGATGCAGACACCGTGTGTTTTGGCAATGGATAACACATCAGATAATAGCGATAAGAGGAAGATGAGAAAAGACATTCCGAAAGGACCAAGCATGAAACACAAAGAATAGTACACCAAAAAAATCAAAGTAAAATAATAAAAAGCTACAAAATATATACAAGACAGCAGAGGCACAGGTGGAAATAATAAAGGAGCAGAGAATGCAGGTGATGCCCCTAGACAGGACATTTTACAATGCTCCTCTCCTTGTGACTCAGCTTTAATAGACACAGAAAACCCTGAGAACAAAAAGGAAGGAAAAACCTTTGCCTCTCCCACTTTTTTCTCTCTTCCTAGAACAAATGTTAAACTTGATCAGTAGATGAATAGCAGGACTTGGCAACAAGCTACCAGTCCCTCTGCATCTGCACTTTTTAGACTGCTCCTCTGTATGGGATAGGGCTCTGTAGCAGCGAACAATACACATCACCTCTCAGAGTATGAGAAGCTGAGTCTAGATACTATTTCTTTTTCCTACTGGAGAGCCTAAGCACTACGAGAGAGCCTTCAGAAAAGTTTAAGATCCTGTCTGGGACCCATTCTTGATGGTTGAATTCTCCAATTCTCCAGTACTCATATCATAAATTTACAATTTAATACTATAAGGGAACGAGGTCTAAGTAAAGAGACACAGGCTCTACACAGAATTTCTAAATATCCTATTTTCACTTGACAGTGAAAATATAACTAAGTAAAGATTAGTAAGAAAAACAATATCTCAAATGTATTTCGTCCCTCCCAGTACTTTCCCATACCTCAATCTAGCTTGCTTTTCCCTTGGGATTCTTTACGCTGTTTAGGCAAATATTCCCCTGACTCATTGTGATTAAATAAAATGAGAATATGTGGGCAAAGACCAGACTAATATTGAGAATTAACATTTACAGAGCTCGTAACCTAGAAAAAAGTAAGAATCTTTAAAATGCAGGTAGAACCGTACTCCTAAGGAACAAATTATGTTCTTGACCTTCAACAAAGAGCGTAAAAGAAAAACACAAACCCAAAAGCCGCTGCTTTTTTAGGAGCCAAATGACCAAAAATTTGAGGTATTTGAGGTATTAACCCCATATATTTGAGAGTGCCAACTTACAGAATCCCTATTATTTTTCATGCATAGCTAAAGAATTATTAAATATAAGTATAAATATAAATACACAGTGCCTGTGACTGACGATAGTTCTTGCCATAACCATATGTTGTTAAGTATCACTATGCTCACTGGCCAAGTCTTCATAAAGGAGCACACTTCCCCTAGAATTTCTTTGCAAAAAACTGAAACAATTCCACAAAAATTACTATTAAGATCCCATCCTCTGTCTTGGTGAATTACCAAGGAAAGACTATATCTATTTTGCATTACTATGTTATCTGAAAATCAGCATCACAACATAAAAGAGTACTTAGGTAGCAATGAAACAAATCTCCTCACGTGAAAGTTGGGTAGAGTTACAACAGGCAGAGCCAAATACGAAATTGTGAATAGATTTCCCCACAGAAAGAACTAGAAGTGTTAAGTTTGCTTGACAGTCATATACCCAAGTCAAAGGAATAAGAAGTAGGAAAAAGGCTGCAGCCACTACAGCACAACCTTTGTATCAAGAATCCAGTGCAGTTGTGTTACATGCTGGTACTTTATTCAGATTTATTCAGACTTTCCATCACTATTATTCCTCACAAAAAACTGAAGAATGATTTGACTTAAAATAATGTGAGGCTTATTCATGAGCTATGAGTGCCATATGCAAACACCAACAAAATGTTACCTCAGCTCTTATATTTGAAACTACACGTTGACTCTGAAGTAACTGTAGGTGATAGCAAGACATGTCATGAGAAGACATATACGGGAGTTGACAATTCACACATATCTCTGAAAAAAAACTAGGCTGCAATTTCTTCTCTATTTCCATTTTCTTTGAGATTCAGAAGACATGTCCTGGTACTGAGATATTAGGGAAAGCCAAGTATTTAAATACACGTTATATTAATTGTCATCTAAAATAGCCACATCAGAGGAAAACTGGCTGTCTTTTTTTTTTTTTTTCTAAAATACCATGAAGAAGACAACAACAGTGAAGAGACTACTACATTTATATGCACTCTTTACCATGCTCTTCACTGACTGGTATCTAAAACCTTATTGTAACACTATGGGGTCCACATACTCTAAGACAGTGACCTCATACTCTCCAATATATACAAAGTCAAAAGAAAAAAACGGAAGCACAAAAAAACCCTAAATATGAAAGCATGTATAAGAATGGACAAAGAACACTAAATTGGTTTAAATATGAGCCAAAACTGTTTAACAGTCAACATAATAACACATCTTTAATTAAAATGTCATGCATCAAACCAAGTTAGTCAAAATGAAAGCCTACACTCATTGCTAAGGAGGTGGAAAGTCAAGTCTCAGGGCAGGGGGAACAACAAAGTAGGACAGTACGAACACTGTTAATGTACAAACACTGTAAAATATTTTTTTCCTCTCAAAAGATTTTCAGAAAATCAGAGGCATGGGGTATTACAATGGTTACAGATCCTACAAAGTTATCGCCATCTGTTGTGTCATCTATTTACAGACACACAGACATAACCAAAACTGAGGGAAAACTGCTCAAATAAGTGTGTTTTTCTTTGAATATGCTACCGTGCATCTTTAATAAGTTTCAGAATCTCCCATTACAAATGTAAGGCAATAAATGGTATCAGTTTCTTTTCTCTAAGAAAGCAAGAACTTACCTATATACAGAAGTTAACAGGGTTTATGTGTAGCTAGATTTGTCAGCAGGGCATTCAGAAGTTCTTTTCACAGGGAATACTAGACAGTGTTAGGAGAATGCTGCTGTAACACTATTTGCATGCAGCTCAAAAAGAACATTCAGGATAAATATATAGCCTCAGGTCTCAGTTCCGTTTACCACCTTAGAGAGAAGAGCATCTAACAACCCAATACCTCAGTATGGCACTATGTATTCTCCTACTTCTGTGTCCCATTTACTGTCTTCTTTGTAAGGTTTTTACTCCTTTGGAAGCTTTTGTGTCTCAACATGAATCACTTTCTTCTAAAACCTTCTGGCCTGCCTCCAGGATCCTCAGACTGCAGTATTCCCCTTCTTGTCAGTCTCCTACAACTTGCTGTGTTAAAGCTGAGGCGAGCAATACAAGCACACCCCACAGCAATAGGCAAGCACCCTCCCAGCAGTTCCCAAGCAAGCAGCGATATGGAGCCAAGATTCACCAGAAGTGTGATGCAAGGCTCCTTGGTATGAGCTAGGCTTAGCACTCTTTGGAGGAGAGTATCTGAGGTCCCACAAACAGTGCTTCTCAGGACAGCTGGGGTAGGTAGTGTAGTTCCTGAGATAACAAACGGGGTGTCTCAGCAGGGCTAACACTGTCACAGCATTTTCCCCGCGTGGTTATGCTACTCCCAAGGGGCTCCAGCTCTTGCAAGAGAAAGGCTTTTAGTTCCCAGAACACTGCACAGGACAGGCCTGCCCCTTTTTAGTATGTGTTTAACTCCGAGTATGAACAACCCACTCCCCTACTGCAACCAGAGCTTAACCTAGTACCCTTAGTATAATCATCCACGTTTTACAATAAAATGCAATAGCCTATTTTTGAAAATGCTATTTTCAAACATACCCACTGAATATTTTCCTCTCTGGAAAACATATTGGACTTACTAATCAGTCCTCAGCTCGAGTGTCACTCTTACTACTGCCTATGCACAAACAGAGCAATAGGAAAAGAGCAGGGTTGCTGCAAAACAAGAAGAAACAAAATCATTATGCTTTTAACATGATTACCAAATTTCTCCTTTTTCTTCTCAAAGCCATTTTTCTCTCCAATTTTTAATTCTTATTCTTATGCAGCAGTTTCCCTGTTTCCCTTGTATATACACTCTTTGAGAGGTGGGGGTTTTTTTTCCCTTTCTTCATTACTTGGGTTTTTTCCTCTCCTGTTCTGTTTCCCCATGCCTGTTTACTTTTTTCCCCTAGTCCTTACTAATTATTTCACATCTCTTGGCCTGTTTCATTATGCATCCTGGCTTTTCCTTTCTTATGTTTTTATATTACATTCCTTTATTTCACTCCTGCAGCTCTCTGATTTCTATGTGCTTGCTTAACTATTACCCAAATGGCTCCAAGCAGGACACACTCAAACTGAAGAATAAATAAATTTAAAGAAAAATACTATCTCTGGCCATGCAGTGTTGCCTAGCAACGCCCTGTGCCTCTCCACAGCTTTTCTAGAGCCCTAGTGGCAACCAAGCTTTTCAGACTTACTGATACAAATATATGCAAGATCCTTCTCGCATTGTTTGTCTGTTCACTAGCAAATAAATGCAAAGAAAAATATGAAAGAGAAAGCAAAACCCCAGAGAAAGAACCAACAGCCGGACGACTCTTCCAACACAAGAAATGGTGACACACTCTGATGCACGGTGCCCCCTTATCTCTCATCTACTGTGTAAAACATGCACAGCTTATATGGTTTTACTGTTCAGTAATACTACTCCTGTTACAAACTTTGAGAAATAGAATGCAAATATTATTTTTTATACAACTAAAACGTGTTAAATTCACCCAACTCAAATAGTTACTGTGGAGGCACTACTGACAGAGATTTCAGTGACTTCTTACATTCTTGCAAAGTTGCTTCTGAAAACTTCACAGTAAAGGAAAGACAGTCTCCAGATTGTACAGGATAGGAAGAATGGTCCAAGCATTGTCAAACATGCAGTGGAATTATTAAGGAAGGAAAGTTTGTTCCTAAAGCTTATAGATCTAACCTTAAAATATTTTCAATATCTTTTATTTCTAATGACTTCAGATGTGACACCAATGAAAGCAAAGCTTCCCCCCTCCCCCCCACTACTTTTCTTTAACCTTTAACCTCTTTTCTAAAATGAAAGATTGCTGGGCTCAATCTTCAAAAGTTAGAAACAAATGCTCATTAAGTCCATACTTTACAAAGTATTGATGATTCAGCATTAGCTAGATTGAGTTTCAACAAGACAGATACTAAGCCAGTTTCCCTGACAGTCTTTTTTTATTACATAGCAATGAAAGACTCCTTCCAACTGCCAATGGCAACTTCTGACAAAGAAAGGTATTTTTAATTTTGGGATGGAAATAATGTTTATCCAAGGAACTAAAACTTTAAGAATATTAGGAGTCCTAGAAGTGAGGTCAAGAAATAGAAATTCTAAAGCAAAAAATAACTACTTAATTTAGATACAGACTAATCTGTGAATAAGCCCTACAGAATGGAGAAAATGTTCAGCTAACATGTATTTTTCTGAAGGGCATCAAAATCAGTGTTATTACTTAGGAATGTTTTATATAGCTAAATCAGCTTCAAAGCAATTGGATGTCTGCATACCAGAGTATAACTAATAAGTGAAAAGAACATGCATCAGAGCACATACCTTAAAGAGACATTTAACAGCATCAGTCTACACCTGTCAGCTACGAATTGTTACTTAGTAAAGAGAAACCACAAATGATCCAAATAGGTAAAAGAAGGTCAGAAACTAATGTTCAGCTACATAATCCCTGTTTATTAACCTCATTCCCACAGTAATGTTTGTAAAAAATAAAGGCTGAAGTAAGTGTATGTAGAGTTGGTTGGAGAACACAACAGTACTCATAAAACAAAACACAAGTATTGCAAAGTCAAGTAATTAAATGCAAAAAAAGCCTAAAACAGGCTTGCTGTTTCAAAACTTCATTTGGCCCCTTCACACGTATGCAGCAAGCACCAGGTTTAATGATAGGATCATATGCTATTTTACACAGAAGTGCTGCCTGACTCAGAAGAGAGCGTACAGCACTCTTTCGACATTTATGCTTAGTGTGTAGC
The DNA here is from genome assembly GCF_000690775.1 of Eurypyga helias. Classification (NCBI taxonomy): domain Eukaryota; kingdom Metazoa; phylum Chordata; class Aves; order Eurypygiformes; family Eurypygidae; genus Eurypyga; species Eurypyga helias. Next base: position 21,687 of record NW_010272540.1, read on the forward strand.
CTTATTTACTGCACACTATTCAGAATCTTACTTGAAGGCAGAACTATTTTTCCCCACGCACATTTCATCACTACGTTATCTCAACTGATTTAAAAGCAATTTATTCTACACACTACGAATATCCCCTTTTAGCAGGCAGCATTTGGCACAGAATGCCTATCAAATAACTGAGCATTCTATGTCAGACTCCTATGGTCCAAAGCATTAAAGTGTATAGGAGACTGGAAGTGACAACTTGGATGATCAGAGTTACTCTCTTGCTTTCACATTCAGTTCACATTCAGATTTTCTCATCCAGTTGATGGAATCATCACCCTCTGATAAGCTGGTATTTCTAAATCATCTTCTCTCTTAACTCCAACCATTAAGCTCCTAGTCATTCTTAACCTCAGGCCTGGGCTGTACAGCCTCCTAATTAAACTATTATATTTATTCTTTTCTTCTTCTTCTTCTTTTTTTTTTAATTCTAAACTTCAGTGGCATATAGTTCTTTATGGTGTTCTAGTTCCTACTGTATTGACAGTGCTTGTCAAAGTTTTTGTAACATGCTCCTAATATTTACGTCAAGCTCATTAATGAAAATATTAAATGGTATGAGTCTGAAGACTGATCTTTCAACAAGGTCTGCTTAAAGCCTAAAAGCTCTTTTTTAAGCACTATTGACTCTCATACTCTTTCTAGCCAGTCTCTTATCCATGTTACTATTGTAATCTAAGCAGATGATACTTCATTATTAATTGGGAAAAAAAAAAAAAATCTTGTCAGCATGTCATTATCTATCCCTAACAGTAGAGCCCAATATGTCTTATTCTGTCATATATTTACCTTAATGTGCTTAATAAATCTTTGCTTTGAAATTTGTTTTCAAAGTTCTGCATGCTGCTGATATGAAACTGACAGAGTTGTAGTTATAGCCCATCAATTCTCCATCTTTTAACATACAGAAACTGCAGAGGCTGGTCTTTAATCAAGCACCATAACATACAGCTTGCTTTATTTAAAACTCTGGCTCTTAGGCCTGCAATTTCAAATGTTAATTTTTCTGCGATAGTTTTATGGACAATTTTCTTGCCCCTTGACTTCAAGAGATTAAACCCTCCAAGTTTTCCTTCTGGCCTGTTTGGGGTAATTTCCATTTCAGCATTTGTCTGCCCATTAGACATATCTTGTCTTACTCCCATTTAACTGAATGTAGGACAACAATTTACAAAGATTTAGACAATATCTAGTACATTTAATCTTATCTTCACACTGGTTTTCCTTGTTCTTATACTTCTTTTAATTTAGACAGCTTAAGAAGCCTTTACCACTTGTTTTATATAGCTGAATAACCTTTTACTATTTGTTTTAATTTATTTTTCCAGGTGTGACTCAACTTTTGAAAGTTCTCACTTTTCCCTCTGTACTTCCTGTTTTGCACATGAATCCCATTATTTCAGTTCCTTAGGGATAAACTCATATTCCCAATGTTCTTTTGGAGTTGTCTTCCTGTTCAGTCTGAAACTCTTCTTTACAAGTTGGGATGCAAATTCCAAATAACTTTTATATACTTGAATTAATAACAATATCCTTGAAATTCATGTCGAGCTGTTCAGCACAGAGATCTAAATAGTTTTCTTAACTTCTGAGTTAAAAATCAATTTTGGTAATTCTTCTATAGAATTTAAATTAAATTAACTCCAGAAAGAAAAAAAGCTTGGTGAACATTATATCCTGCTATTATCTGACTTCCACCATTGGCTAAATTTGAGGCTAAAGTCCATTCAGCTTGATACCTGAATTAGTATAAGTTGATACTATTTAAAATGTTAAGTTAGCCTTTCTGATTTAATGAATCAAAGAATGGTTTGGGTTGGAAGGGACCTTAAAGATCATCTAGTTCCAACCCCCCTGCCATAGGCAGGGACACCTTCCACTAGACCAGGTTGCTCAAAGCCTCATCCAGCCTGGCCTTGAACACTTCCAGGGATGGGGCATCCACAGCTTCTCTGGGCAACCTGTTCCAGTGCCTCACCACCCTCTCTGGGAAGAACTTGGTCCTGGTATCCTGAATGTTTACTAACAAAGTTTGTCAGTTATCACATCAAAGAATACCTACCATTATTAGGATCTGTCATTTTCCAGGCTGCATATAGAAAGTCTAAGTGTGTTACAATAGCTTACCTCTCTAATTGCATTACAATCAATTCCAGGTATAACAAGTTGTGAGGTTAACAGAATGAGGACAATGAACTTCAAAAAACATAATTTCAAGAGACTTGGGGTGGTATGTCTCCTGAAAGATGCTGATCAGTAAAGGAAAGCAGAAAAGAGAGCAAACCCCGACAGAAGAGCACAAAGGCAAACTATTCCTGAGAAAAAAAAAAAAAAACCCCACACAAAAAAAACACCCCACCCACACCACTTATAGACCTTTATGATCATACCATGTCTCCCCCGTGGCCTGGAAATCAAAATTAGAAAAGCAGGGAAACTATGACGCATATCTAAGTATATAAATCTGAAAGCATAAATTAACAGCACAAGAAAAATATCAGAAAGCTAACGCACTAAGCAAATTTCAATTAGCAAGGAATACAAATATAGTCAGGAAAAGGCTCTAGATATATGAGAAGAAAGAAGAAAATGAAGACAAGTACAGGTTATGGGCTGGAAAGGTGAGCAAATAACAAATGATGTAAAGTGAACTGAAATATTCCCAGCCTTCCCTGCTCTCTTTATGAAGATGGTATAGTATAAACATAACTATTACTAAAAGTATAATTTTTAGCAAGAACATGGGATTACAGTCTTGAGAGTATGGAAAAAAGAGGTTGGTTTGGGGGGGGTATTTTTGTTTTGGTTTTGTGTTTTTTTGGGTTTTGGGGTTTCTTTAAATCAGACAGCTACAGTTCATATATCACTGAGTTATCAAGTCACTAACTGAAGCAATCTATGGGCCACTATCAATTGCACCCAAAGATTCTGAGGGCTTGGGGTTCCAAAAGGCCAGAAGAGACAGACATAATGCTTCCCTTTACAAAAAAGGGAGTGAAAATAGGAATTATAGCCCCCAGCCGATAAAATGGAGTACATTTATTAAATATTATGAGATATAAAAATGCCAACATGAGCATGTAAAAAACAAAGTTAAATCAATCTTATTTTCTGTCCTTAAGAGGATGAATGGTGTCATGAATAAGTGGTAGGTGTGACAAATCTTGAATAAACTTTTTTGTAAGTATTCCACACCATTTTCATAAGCCAGTTAAAAATATAGTCTAGATAAAACAAACAGCCAATGAGTGCACAACTTACTGAAATGCAACCCCTAGTTGTTTTTCTGTAACTGAAAAAGAACCTGAATCAAAATGCTTCATGGTTCACCAGGACCCAGTGACTTGCACAGCTGAAAAAGAAGACTGTATTAATGGTTTCTATCAACATCATGTTTGGTGGAATAAAGGAAACATGGAAGAAGGAGATATTAAACATTTTAAACGGTTAAGATAAGAATTTAAAAATCAAGCCAAATTAATTGGTCAGAATTTAGGCCTTAAATTGAATACAAGACACTCCTACGTTCTTGTGTAAGGAACAGCACATTGTGGGATAGTTCAGTGTGTGAGGCAAAGAAATTATTCCATTCTACTCAGTGCTATCCAAGTCCCAGCTGAAAATGTGTAATTTGTCATCATCACTATTAGAGTAAGATGCAGAAAATTAAAATTCAAAAAAACAGTTTCAAAAAACATAAGCAGCAAAGAAGAGCTGGAGGAAAATAGAGAACTGGTAGGATATCTAACAGGAATCTTTTATATAACAGATTTTATACCAAAAGGGAACACTCATCAATTTTTCTGCAAGCAGAAAGAGAAGGACAAGACTACAATTTGATCTTCAACAAATAAAATATAGTATATTTTAGGAAAAACTTGCGTTCGCAATGTTAAACACTAATGGCAAGTCTCCAACATCATACGCCTTTGGAAGTGGGTTACACAAATATCTATCAAGAAAAGTCTAGCCATATTTCATTCTGTCCCAATCCAGAAATTCTCAGGCTATACCCCTCCCAAACCTACATTTTTATGATTCTAGATTAATTTCTCTTTACAGTCATAGCCAAACGTAAACCTGCTCTGTGGGGACTCTATAGCATATTCCCAGCAAACCAGAAATTAGTTTCTTAGCTTTCCCTAAAGTGTTTATGATCCATAAAGGTTCTGTTTCACCCTTGCTATATTTTTACTGTCTATTGCATTATTAACATAAACTAGTTTACCTTTATGTTTGACTACCTGAATACTGCATATCCTTTAATGCAATTATACAGGTAGTCATGTGTATGCTTATTAATTTGTTTACTTGATTTAGCAATGTTAGTAACGTACTTGAACAAGATGTCTTTAACTTTTTTTTTTTAAGAAAAATACAAAATACAAAAATATATTCATTGCAACTTGATAATTTCCCAATGGAATGCATATGTTAGGATCTTTAGCTCTAGAGAGGAAAACCTCTTCCAATTTAGCTAGGAATTAAGAAACAGCAGGTTGTTGTCCTGTTCTCAGTATTAGAGGAGAAGAGAAAGTTTTGCTGAGTGACTCTTCCAGATACTTGCTGATGAAACAGGACTTACTGGAGATGGAAGAAGTGACTGCAGAAAACACATACACATCGCTTTCTGAACACAGCTGGAACTGCTGTAACAGGCACACAGCCCGAAAGACTAAGAGGGAATATGCCTCAGCATGGAAACACTACACGTCCAGAGGCTGGACCACCCACCAGTTCCCATTTCACCAATATGAAAGTGCACATGCTATAAGCAAGGTTCTTGTACCAAGCATCTTTGCAAACTGAAGAATCCCAAAAACATTATTTCTGATACCAATACTGGATAGGAAACTAATTTTATGTTCAACACTACATTAAAAACAATGTATTAGTTTATAAAACAAGAAAGAAATCATTATGTAAGTCTCAAATCATTCCTGAGATGCACCACCAAAAATGTAGGAGTTCCTGAAACTAGGACACTACTGTAAGCAAAGAATACTGAATACTATAAGCAAAAAAGTGACAAGGCAGTCAACTGCTGTCCACCTGAGGACTGTACATTGTGATAAAAATGCAACAGAATCTGGTCAAGATAAGGTTTTCAAAGCTGCTGGACAGTTCCATTGTACCAACATGCTCTTTTAATCCTCATCTTGTTATCCATCCTTGCTTCAAAGCATGAGGATGCCAGTGTTTAAATATTAAACATAATGCTAGCAGGATGAGTTAAAAGATCAAAAACAAGATTTTCAAAAAGTTTTCAAAAACAAGACCTGTTCATTTATACTTAAATCAAGTGATGTTTTGATATGCATATATGATTGGTTTTTTTAATATGCATAGAAGAACTGATGGACTCTTACTCAGAAAAATTTTGTCCAGATATATGTCAAAGTTGCAGACAAACTACAAACATTGTCATGTAATTAACACTTCAGTGCAACTTAATATTTTACAGTGCTACCAGCCCTGCTTAAAATACAGCACTCTGTAAGCAATACTACTTCCTTCACAGTAAAACTGGTCTCTCAGCTCCTTTTACTGCTAGTGAGATGATGCCTTCCAGATGACTCCTTCCAGGAGTCAGACAATATAAATAGATCTGAAGTGAGTAATTACTAACAGGCTCACAATGGCACAGGTTTCTCCAAGAAACAATGTTCAAGCACATAGAACTTCTCAACCTAAAACTTGTGATCATTTTTCATTTTATAGATTTCTAAATAGAACTGAGATGGGGCTTTCACTATACAAGTAGAAAGTCCAGGTGAAGGAAGAAAAGGGTGAGAGAGCAGTATAAGTTTTAGTATAGTCAATGATTTACAAAAGAAAAATAGAGTGGGAGTACAAGGGCTGAAAAAGAGAAGCTAGTCATCTCGTTATTTATTCTGTTTTCCAATATATCAGCAAAAGAAGGCACCTGTATCTCCATCTAATAATCACCGGAAAGTGCACATATAGAAATCCACATCTAAAAGAATGTAAGGCTAAGCAGATGATGGAAGTTAACAGTGAAGACAAGACCCAAACACAACCGCTACTCTCTGATCTGCTCAGCTTTAATGAAGGGGAACAAGTTCATCAGACTTACCCAGAACTCTGCATTTGCAGCAGACAAGCATTTTTTATTTTGTCATACGTGTATGTGTAAAGCCAAACAATTTGCAACTCTGAAACACTTTGGTTTTGAAATGGTTAAGATTAGAAATACATCTGGAACTAGCTTTTGTGAGAGCTGATCTACAAGGTGAATCATCCAACATCAAAACTACCAAACCTGAAGAACTCTGAACAGAGGAAGTTAAGACATCGGAGAAGGTTTTGCACAGCACTCCAGGAGAGCCACAAGGTAAGAAGGAACCTTTTGCAGAGGACTCAAAAAGAATTTGGTATAACTTGTCATCAGCTAGTATTTACAGTTTGATACACAGAAAATGTGCATAAAAGCACTAATGTGTTGCAGTCAGGCAACTTAGAAGCTATTGCGATATTCTAATAAAAATACCATAAGACACGGAAAAAAATAAAACAGAAAATTCAAGGATCATAACATGCACTTTTTAGAGCAAGCACAAGTGATATCGCATACAAGCATTTAAACCACTTTATTCCAGTAAAATGGTTATAAATGGCAGCGTATGGTATCGATATGAGAAAATACAGAGTAATTAGTTAATCTAAAATATGCATGAGTAGGAATTTGACTGCTAAATTATTAAACTGGTACATTTTAACTGTGTATTAATATTTAATTATTGACACTATGAGAAAAGAGAAAATCTCTTGATGTTACTTCTCAGCTCTTTCTGACACTCAGTAACCCATGTATTTTTCATATGAATAGTTTGTGCATATACAGTCAATCACTAGTTAAATAGAAGACTCATTCTCAAATTCCCTAATCACCTCAATAGATCCTAATGCAATATTTTCCACATTTGGGAATCTGAGCATTTTATTTGAGAAATCCGTCTGACCATGATGAATACAGTGCAGCGTGAGCAGACATCAGTTCAAAGAATCAGATGTCAAAGTGCTCCCTCTAATGTTTCTTAATCATCACACCAATTAGTGACTGAATAGTGATGTGATTAAAAAGACTGCTGCTATCCTATACCTATTCAGACTAGTAGAATTCTACATATGTTCTACCAATTAATGTTTGAATAGAGCAGCGATTAGAGAGACATCTGCCATTGTATATTCATTCAGAAAAGAGCTAAACTTGTATATTCATATGCAATGCAGACAAAAATAAATATTTGCAAAGGTAAACTATACATTTAGATTATAAAGATAATTGAGTTGATTTCCTTTAATGAGTGTTCTCTATTTTACAATATTTAGGATTATTTTTTATTTATAAATATATAAACTTGCATCAATACGTGTCTAGAAAGGGCCAAATTTGTGAATTCAAAATTCACTGAAAAAGCATTCATTCATTAAGGTTCCTGATTTCAGGCCCTGGATGAACTAGATTTCATATTTACTTGTTTGCAGTTTGCCCTATTTCTGCTTCCACCCATCAGTTGTTTGTGAACTGCTAACTTGATTATTAACTGACACATGATTGGGCACAAAAATCACATGGCATTTTTCTATCTCAGTGGAAAGCAAAACTTAGAGTAACAAACTGATTACAGCTGAGAGTGAGTCATCTTATTCACAGGTTTTTCTATGCAAGCTTGGACATTCGTAAACCAAGAGGTACTTTTTTCTAAATAAGATTTCCTTTTTACAGATGTTTATATAAAGCAGTGACAGCCACAGCAATACTATCAGTGAAAGGCAGTCTTAAGTTTAGTAAACTCTTATTACTACTATTTTAAGGGAGTAACCATGTCCTCTGAATTTAAAGAGCAGTGTAATTTATTACATCTTGCAATGAACTGTAGATCTCACTCTCCACCATTAGCACAGAGCAACGTGTTAATTTCACCTTCATGTTGCACAGAAAAAGACAAGGTGAAGAATTGGGTTCTTTCTAATGTCTGGAAAGAACTACAGAACAATTAAAGACTCTTGACCAAAAGTGGTGTCCCTGCAAAAAACAGCTGAGCTTAAAAATGATTTGTTCAAGGAAGAGAGGGTCTAGTTGCACAATGCTGATCATGCTTAGCAAATGTAAGGACAAAGAACAATGCTACTACTGCCAAAAAAAAAAAAAAAAATCAATACTGTTACAGGCTATGGCAATTAACTACAAACCAATTTAAACCCTATTTCCTTTTTACATTTCTTGTCTTCTTGAAATACTTCCCACTCCTTCATCTAAAGCAATTACTACTGTTATTTCTAAATGCAGTAACTGAAGAAAGTCTGAACACATAGTTGGGTTTATATCATCTTCTCACCTATCCTGAGTAGGTACCTCAAAGGTTTCATTACACACAAAAAAAAAAAAAAAAAAAGCTGGACTACAATATACCACTAAATTCCCCAGTGACAAGTATATTTATAAAAAATGCAGAGTTGAATTTCATTAAAATGACAAACCTGCACACGTACAAGGTAAAACAGAACTTGTCCCATAACACTTAGAAACCCTATTCACACAGCAAGGAATTCCGTGTGCTGGATGTAACATAAAAGCACACAGTGTGTGCCCATCTAGTTCATGATTTCAATGTCAGCAAGCAAAGAATACATTCAGAAATTGAATTAGAGAGACTTGGAACCCATAAATAAAAACATAAATCAGATGTTTTAAATCTAAACAATCTTGAACTACCTAGGAAAACCCTGAAATCAAAGCAAGTCCTCACAGCCTAAGAAGTTCATTCCTTTAGGTCATCACCTTACAGATAAAACTAATGTGATTTAAATTTTGCCGCCTTGTCCAAGATTTACTATTAGAATAGCCACCTAAAAACTCTACTTTTAATTTCTTCTGGCCAACAGAAATCTTTGTTTCCCCAGACAGACTAGTGGCATCTGTTTACACCACCTCTCAACAGGACTCGGAAGAAACCAGTGCTAATGCCTAGGTTTAGCACTGCTGCCAAGGGTGACTCGGCAACAGTTTACCTACTCCAGTCTAAACCTCCAATTTAAAATTTCTGAAGTAAAGATGACTAGTCCTGCATCTACAGCTATAAATCATTTGTACAGCAAAACTGTGTTGCTAACACAGTAGAAAAACAATAGCACTCACTGAAAGCATAATTGAACCTTCCTTTAGGAGAATGCTTTTCCAGTGTTGGGGAAAGATATTAACACTCACTTTCAACTTCAAAACTCCTTTAATGGGCAAACCAAAGTACCTCATAGCAGCCTAGGAGTTAAAATTTCACTTGTGTAATTATTCAGAGGAAATATGTAATACTGCCATCTGGAAGTGTATTAGACATTACAAAGTCACTGTGTGCATGCCTCAGCAGATGCAGCTTTTGTTCAGAGTTTTGAGGGCTGTTAATTTAATTAGTTTTGTATTTTCATACTCCCACCTTCCCTCCAACAGTGATTCTGCAAAGGCAGCATCAGCACAGCCTTAAAAGAATCCAAAGCTAAAAGCCAAATTCAGATTTTAAAGAAATGCCAACAGGAACACTTCCTATGGATTTCAAATACAACTTGACCTGTTCATTAGCAGATCTAAACATTACTGCCAATGGCTTTTTAGACCATAACAGAAAATTATGTTCAATGTACCCTTTCCTACATTAGCTTTCTTATTTTAAGAAGGCTAGGAAAGCTTCTATCATTTTGTTTTCTTTGTTTATTAAAACCACTCAACAACAGTGATCTGGAGAACGTAAAAAGTCTCACATTTTTTCCTATTGCCTTTTATGCAATGGGATACCAGAAAAATGTTTACGTTCTTTCTTTTTGGTTTTGTAGGGTTTTTTCTGCCAGAATACTAAGCTGTGTAGCAAATCTGGCACAGTAAAAGTAAGCTACTACCCCTTTACAGTTTCTTCAAGCATTTGACATTTGTTATCATAACTTGCAAACGAAATAATGTGACATTTCTACCAAATGATTCATAATACACGGTGTAAGAGCTATCTGTGATAAAAGTGTGTGCATGTACAAATATACCTATTTGTTTATCTCTAACATTTAATCCTGTAAATTGCAACACACGAGCAGATCTCTGTCAGCGCACAGCCCTAATAACTGCACAGATCACCATGCAGTAATGCAGAACTACAAAACCAAGTTGTTTATTAGATAGTAAACTTAAGCCAAAATATCATCCTGCAATATTTGACCACATGCAGAATTTCTTTGAAATGAAAAACCAGCCAAGTCAAACAAGCTAGCAATGAACCCAAAATCAGTGCTGCTTGCACAACTGAATACAAAAATCAAACAAGGCTGATATGGGGAAAAGCTCAGAGATAACCAAGAGCGACCTTAAAGCCTAGAAGCTTTAGAAAATGTGTATTAATACACCCATTAGGAAGATAACTGTGTATGCTACCGTTTTAAGTTTAACTGACTAGGATAGGATAATTGACACTGGAACAGCTAATCAGGTTATTACACAGATACCTAGCTGCCCTGACGCATTGAACTGCCTAAGAAACAGTTTCTGAAAACAGAGGAGTTTACAGCCCAGTACTGATTACGGGTCGTCTGAAAACATAACAATGTAAACTGCAGCTGGCTGGGAACCACTTGCTGAGCAGTTCATCTGTGCAGTAGGAACAGACAGTTGTGAGTAATAACGGCATCAGACATCCCAAGATAATCATATGTGTTTACAAACAGAAGCTTTTCATGTACTTTTTCAGTTACCTAAGACAATAAATAAAATAAGGTAATAGAAATATTAACTATAGAAAGAGACAGATTCTTATAATCAATGCTATAAAACAGGAAAAAATAGAGTATGGTTAAAATGCTAAGGATAACCTGCGTTGCTCCTCCCAGCAAACGTTCGTTGTCCTACTGGTTTTTATAATTTGGAGAAACTGAGGAAGTTTGTTGGTTGGTTTTTTTTTTCCTAATAATTAAAATCAACTATCAAACCTGAATTTTCCTACTTAGTGGGAGAAGATGGTTTGATAACACTATGAAAAAACACCATAACATTGTACCTATAAGGGAAATAGTTTGCAAATGAAGAAGTAGTATTCTACCTAAAAGGTTTCTGAATTTGGAGGATTATCCATATGAAGACAGTAAAAAAAACTACAAAACTTCTAATCAGATGAGAGATTAAAGAGACAACAGAGTCAGGTAGGATTAGTCAAATATCACACTGACACTAGGAATCTAAATACCTGAAGAGAAAATGATGATATCTAATGGCAGAAATACAGAAGAATACAGACAGTTTATCATGAAAAAATATTTATTCTAAAACCACCTACTTCCTGAAATATACAATACACAAAATTTAAAATCTAGAGCCATGTTTTAATCTAAGCTTTATGTATTTATATATAATGTATATACATATGGCTATGTATATATAGTACATATATAGGTAGCTCTACATATACACACATATGTAAATAAGACAGGTACACGTATGATGGGTTCCCTTGTTTCCATACTTAAATAAAAATACCTTTAAAAGTGCCAGTAAGGATAGTGAAGGGGTCAGACTAGATGATGTCTAGAGGTCCCTTCCAACCCGTACCATTCTGTGAATCTGTGCTGCTCTACCCAGCGTTACCTTTGGAAAACAGAAAGTAAAGGAGCATGTAGCAGCCCTGCAGGGTACAGAAGAGGCAGCTGATGCAGGCTACCCAGGGAGAGCAAGCAGCTCTGCAAGGCTCAGGAAGCGGTGAGTCAGCTGTGAATCCACTTGATACTTGAGACGGATCAGACTCCGTAACAAAAGGGGAAAAAGTTGCATCAAAGACTTGATAATATCCCCGAAAAGAAAAAAAAGCATGGCATGTACTCCTTCTGAGAAGTAAATAGGTGGTCACAAAGTAACTTTGTATCTACAGGAACAGAACTAGAAGCCAAATCCAGCTACTGAACTACGCAGAAAGCTCAGATTGAATTTTTCACACATCTGAGATTTCAGTCTCGATGATTTATTGCATGTTCCAGATGCAATAATAAATGTGCACTTACTGAACAGCTTTTGTCAGAATTCCTTTTCCATTGCTTCTTGACTTGTTTCTTTGCTGCAGTTGAATGAAGAGATGCATGCATCTGTTTTCGAGGATTTAAAGCCAGAATGTTCTGTAGAAAGAGAACAGAATAAAATTCCCAAAAAGTACAAGGCCTCTTAAATCATACTTCTCACACTTATTCATAGTGATAAGCAAAAACAAACCAGAATTACTCAATATTATAGCCAAACTTGATTTGAATTTGTTTAGATTTGTATTACCCACACCATTTAGATTTTGCATATTTAAAAGAATTTCTAGGACTGCTAGAAAACAGGATTATATTTAGTGGTCATGATAATGGTTTCCATTCCTGGATGTTTGTTATGTACAGCGTACAGAAACACATAATTCTGCTTTGTTGTAACACTCCAAGTAACACTTGTAAAGAAAAACAAGCAAAAATATTTTAAAGCATCTGGGTTATTTCTGGATGTTTCATCATTTCAGTATAAATTCCAACTTCCCCTTGACATGAACCTGCTTCTGAGTGAGCTGATAAGTTAATTTCATTTCTCTTACAAAGCTTTTATTTGCAAGGACACAAACAAACGTTGGGAATATAGGTGTACTTTTCAGTGGCAGCGGTGGTCTGACAGCATATGCAGAACGAAATTTGTATGTCTTTCATTATACCAGTGTAACTCAAAAAATTAAATCATTTTTTTGAAATTCAAGCTCTTTTTCAAGTAGGTTTTCAGGTTTCCTTAGCAAAACTGACCTCATTTAATTCAAGGGGTGAGTCTGAACAGCGTGCAAGGGACAGATCCAGACTCAAGTCTGTGATGAAGAACCAGAACAGGCATATTGTTGGTTGAAACTCCTGGAATTCATTTTTTAAGTCTTCCTCTACTTAAACCCTTGACTTAAGCACTATAGTTCTCCACTGCGGTGAATAGGATGTTCTTATTCTGTTACTATAGATCAAATATGTGTGAGACTGACTAACAGAAATGGAGACTGAATGTGATAGGCTTATCAATATTATATCAAAATGCTTTCCTTATTTAAAAACTCTGTTTGAATGGGTTATAATGATGAAAAACTAATCTGCTTAGTATTTTTTTTCTGGTGTTGATGTTTATGGGGAGAGTTTTTGGGTTTTTTTTTTTTAATGCAAAGGGATCACTTTCTAATCAACTATTCAATGCTTAATCTGTACTGATCAATAATCGATTTTGCCCACAAAACAGAAATCTCACCTACCTGAAAATTCTACCTGCAAATAACAACATAGCCCAATACAGTAACTCCCAGCTTGCCTGGTGCACAGAGACAAAAAAGTGGGTACAACAGTCAAAAAGGTATAGACTATTTAGCAGCCTACATGCTGTTAACTTTCAGGAAGAGAGCATAATCAGATGTGCCTCTGCATTTTCAGCAGTAAAGGCTCTACTCTGTTTCTGGGTGTTCCCCAGCTGAGTACCTCAGGCAAGATGAGGGAAGCAAATGCATTCCATGGTGGTTTATGCTAATTTATTTCATTCTTAATTAAAACAAAGCAGAGACATGCACATAAGGGCTGTCACAGCATCTCAGTTGCTACTTTAATTTCTTAAGATGATCAAACTTAACTGTCAGAGCACATCTGACTCATTGGTGATAGGCTGTTGAGTGCCCAAATCACCCAAACTGGGCAGCAGGTCCTGAATCACACATACACTTCTGCAAATTTTGCCTACTCTCTTTTTTAATTGCTTAATGCAGTACTCTTGGCCACGAACATTATAATTATTTTAGCAAACCAAAATGAATTGCAAATTTCTAGCAATAAACTGTAACAGATGTACTCCGCTGGGTACAGCACCAGTTGATTTAAAATGTGGAACAAATGGTGGGGCAAGCCAAAGACGGAAGAACCCGCATATGTTTGCTCCTGTTGGAATTCTGCAGCAGAAGCATGGCTTCAAGCACAACAGTTGCAGAAAGCCAAAAGGACTACATAGCACAGCATGTCCCAGAATTAAATCTGAAATAAAACTGGCACAGAACATAGCAAATCACATATACAATATAAAAATTGCTTATATTCACACTACCTAAATAACATACTATCTGCCTAAATCTTGGGTTGCTGACCAAGTCTACTGGTTTCAGGCAGGAACGAGCCCCTCTCCTACAGACCTGGCTGGCCCAGAGCACCCAAGAGGTTTGTTTCATTCCATGGTATGTCAGTCTCAGTGGTCAGGCGGAGTGTGCACATGGGCAGTTTTGGAGGCAGGAAGTTGGCCTGCGGGGGAGGATCGTTAGGGCTTTTGGCTGGCCTGATAGCTGGGTCCTTAGCTCCTTTCGGTCCGTAGCTCCTTTCGTTAGCTCTTGGCTCGGTTGTTAGCAGAGAAGCAGTTTTCTTTTGTTAGTGGTTTGGGGATGTCAGGAAGATTTTCTCCTGCTCTCAGGCCCAGGAACTGTTCACTGCTTTGGGACCTGGCTGTGTCAGTCAGCGCATGGTGGGCTACTGTATCATTTGCTCTATTTTCTATTGTTTTAATTACTTAGTAGTAGTAGTAGTATTGTTAGTATTGGTATCACTATATTTTTTCATTTATTTTATATTATTAAATAGTTCTTATCTCAGCTTTACAAGCTTTCTTTGTCTTCTCCTCGACTTTCCTCCTGCACTCCTGCACGGGGTGGGGGGAGGAGGAGGTGATGGAGGAGTGGTACTTAATTGCCAGATAAGGCTAAACCATGACACCAAGGTGGTTGTTCTAGTCAGAGGTCCCTGATGTTTAAGAATTGCTCAGAAGTTAACTGCCTAAATGGGAAAGTAATGTAAATGCTTTCGGCTCTGTTATACTGTCAGAAATGAAAATTAGTGAGAGTGTTTTCTTCCTATTCATTTCAGTTCCCTGGTTGGTTTTATGCAGCTTATGGCTAATCAGATACTTAATAAATTTAACAAATTCACGTAGGTAAGCCAATAAGTGGAAAATTACTGAGAAGAAAATTCTAGAGGGAGTGTTACAACTAAAACTTCAAGTATGCACCCAGCTAAACAAAAATAAACCACCTTGGACATGCAAGAAAGGAATCCTGAGATCCCCAATCTCTCAAACACACTGCCCATTGGACCAGGGGAAGAGCTCATTGATAATGATAATTATTTGTGCATCTGTGATCTTCCTTCTCCCAGTCCTGAGCTTATTCTGCTACATAATTTCTCATTCTTGCCAGATGAGCTGTTGTTTGATCTCTCCAGATGTTGAAAGGTCAAGACTCAGGTTCCCTAATGGAAGATGTGGGTACATAATACATCACTTTTCAGAGTACTACGAACTTTGGATTTCACATTAAGATGCTATTTGTATAGTAATGGGGAATACATGAATTATATATTTAGTGTTTTACATAGCTGGCCACGTTTATTTCATTAAAAATAAAGTAGGTATAAATCCATTATCAGTAATTGCTGCAAATCAGAATATAATGCTGCTGTATTTTTGTAGAAATCTATTTTAAGTACTATGTTGATGGATAAAGAAATAGGACTATAAGTAAGTACACAGAAGTAAATTCAGACCATGTTGAGTACACACTTGTGGCACAGCTGCACAACATGCATAGCAGAATTAAGCTTGCAGCTTTTCACAGCACTGATGATTGTGGGCAACACCAACATATTATACTTTCTTTAATTATTTCCATAGATTAATTTGAAGACTTCACTTTGGGAAGAAAGCCAAGTGGCCTGTCTCTACAGAACAAAACTCAATATATTATTACAGATGACTCCCTCCAATATGACTAACTTAAGGAATTCCTTTAATAATAAGAAATTCCTTTAATAATAACCCTTGGCAATGATTTCTTTTGTCTTTTAAAAGACAAAGCTTATAATAATCTAAAAATTATTAAAGGATGGTTTAATTCCCTAATACATCCTCTTCTAGAAGGGAACATATTCATTATGACTAATATATATTGAATTAGGTTACAAGTATCTTAAAATGCTATAAACTATTCATATGTAATGTACACTGAGAATGACTAGCACGTATAAGTGATAGCTACAGTTTTTAAATTTTGAGAACTTAGTGATAAATGGTTATGTTGATCTGTGACAACACAGTAACATAGCTTCTGAAAATAAACTTGCCATAAGCTATTCATTAGATGTTTATTCCTCAGTTCCTACATTAAAGACTATAATTAAGAAGTCTACGCAAAAAATATTAGATCTAATCTTCACTATCATCTATTAATTAAAAGGCTGTAAAAGTTTTAACACAGCATGTTATATTACAGTAAGTAATTTATCAAGAGTTTGAATTAATATTATTCCAAAATCAGTGATTTCAAGTCAGTCATCCAGGACAGGACACATTCTGCAGTTGGGAGTCCTGTTTCTGATACAGCATTTTCAAGTAAATCAAGACAGGTTTGGCACATGCTCTGCAGTGATCCAACATAGATTTCTGGTATAGAACTTTAATTTCACTAAAAGTGTCACACTCATTTTATTCCCATCTGTCATGGTTTAACCTTATCTGGCAATTAAGTACCACACAGTCACTCACTCCCCACCTCCCCCAGTGCAAGAAAAGAGTCAGAAGAAAAGACAGGGAAAGCTCATAAAGTTGAGCTAAGAACTATTTAGTAATATAAATGAAAATTATAGTGATACTAACACTACTACTACTACTACTAAGTAATTAGAATAACAGAAAATAGAATATGTGATACAATAGCTCACCACCCACTGACTGACACACAGCCGCATCACAGAGTAGCAAGCAGTCCCCCCTGAGAGCCCCAGAGCAGGGAGAAAACCAACTGACACCCCCAGCCTACTAATAAAAGAAGCCACCCTATGGCTAACAACAACCAAAAGCTAACACAGGCACTAACGACCCAGCTATCAAGCTAGCCCAAAGCCAACAACCTCCCTAGGCCTCCTCCCTCTTCTGAACTGCATGTGTCCTGAGCCTGACTAGCATGGAATGAAACAACTCCCTCAGCCACTCTGAGCCGGCCAACAGCACTGTGAAATAAAGCAGCTCATCCCTGCATGAAACCAGCACACCATCTCATAGTGTCACCCTTTCAGCTGAAATCATAAGAAGCTCTTGCAATTAAATCTGATTTTTAATTAAATGCATCTTCAACAAAATAAAATATGACGTTATGGGAGCACTACCTTAATTAGGAACAGTCCAGCACCAACCAGGGGAGAGGGACAGAGACAGTTTGGTATTAAGAAAAAATTACAATTTACACCATAGGTGGGACTGCAGTAACCTTAAGACAGTCATCTAGAAGTCTAGCATTGTCTTTGTACAATACATGACATCACTCCAAATTTTGAAAGCTTTTCTTTAAAGCACTAAGCTTTGAAGTCTTCAGCTTTTTTCTCCCTGACCAAAGTAACAACATTAGCAAAGTGTCCTGCTATGTGGTCCTTCTCTCCAATTCGAAACAGGAAATTTGGTAAAAATTCAATAGTTGAGATTACACTGCTGCTGTAATAACTCCTACTAAAACCAATGAGTTGCATTAGAGTATTTAGTCCTTAGTAATTATCATTTTTGTTACTAGTAATTCAAAACCAGAATAAGGATCAGAAAACCCCTCGTCAGACTCTGTCACAGGTTGCGGTATTAAAATTGTATAGGCTTCTTAATAAGACAAAGTAATAATTTGCTCTCTTCATGGATTCTGTCCACAATGAAGGTGCTGAAAATGCAACTGTTCATGTGCAGACTATGATTAGATTATGTGGTCCCACACGATACTTGCTCTGGTTTAGCATACAGCACATTTACTTAGCCCAGCCCCTGCAACACACAGGTTATATTCTGTTTCACTCCAATTGCTTCACAGAGAATCCTCACCTAAACTCTTTCACATATATATCAATTAAAATTCAGGAGTAGGTTAAGCATGCTAGGGAATGCATGTGGAGAACATTTAACCCATCCCATTATAGTATTCTCCCCAATTTCCTTAAAAACTGTTGTAATCTCCCTCACAGCAAGTAACGTTAAACATATTGCAAGATATATATGTTCACCATGTGAACATAATGAGAATATATTTATTTTTTCTAAGAGTAATTAGCATACTAAACAATTAATTACAAAGCTATGCAAGTGTTAATGCACTGATAGAAACAAGTACCTGGGATTTTTCCCCTGGTATTTTCTAGTATATTTGAACATGAAACTAATTTTATGATTTAGTCAGTCAAAGGCCAAAGAACTCAAGCTAGAAGCATTTGTTTTCATGAAATTAGATGACACAGAATAATGAGTATTGTTTAAAAATCATGTCAGTTAAGACAAAGATGACTAAGGCATAAACTCTTTCTATCAGTATCTTATTTGAATTGCCTAGTTCACGTTTTACTTCTTACATCTACTTTGCCTTTTGGAAAGTTGCATGAAGCACTAGGAGTTAGCTATAATGAGAAAGGATCCCAGAAAGCATGAGACTCATAAGGGAAACCCCCAAAGAATTGTTTTTTTATATTACCAGCTATGTTTTCTGTTACTGAGACACATGGCTGCATGTGTGAGCAAAGCCACAAGCTGAATATAAATCCATTTATATTATGGTATATCGTAGTGTGACATGCCACAACCCTCTCATGTCTCTCAGCAAGGAAAAATTGTCCAAATGACTATGTGTCCAGGCCCAAAAATCAGCAAGTTAAATTATTATATCTTCAAACAAGAGTCCTCAAGGTCCAGAGTGTTGGAAGATGGGAATCCACTTCTGTGGAGAGACAGCCAGTCTGTGACTAGGAAACATGCCAGAATGCTGCAGCCTTCCATGAGGCTGGGGGCGAGAAGACAACACAGACTCAAGGGACTGGGGCCTGACCCTGACCCTAGGTGTGCATACTGGATGGGCAGGGGGCTCAAACACACCTGGGAAAAGTCCTATATCCATTATTAGATACTTAGGAAGTGGGGTTTCCAAAACACATTTACCACTACAGATTTTCATGGTACTCAAGATTTCCCTGCAGTATGTAAATACTATCTCTTAACAAAATGAGCAGTTTTCTAAATCACTCCCACAAAAGTCAGGAAAATCTTAGGTATGAACATGTCTATATTAACAGAAGTGCAGTATACCTCACGGATTGTTACATAAGCAAAGTTAATGCATTACAGATTAACAAAACAGGAAAAATTATGTAACCCTAAACATGGTTCACCTAATTTTGTTGACACGTTAACTTTCAGATTAAGAGCTTGGTTTCTCTACCTCAGCAATGCATTTATGCTAGGTGTTACACTAAACTCTAGGTTTCATAGACTCACAGAATGGTTTGGGTTGGAAGGGACCTTAAAGATCATCTAGTTCCAACCCCTCTGCAACAGGGGGTTCCAACGTTCTGCAACGGGACCGCACCACACAGTGTGGGAAACCTCGGCTGGGCCGAGGGATTGGAATGTAAGCTAACATTAACCTTGAGCAGATAACCGTGTACCCTTAAGGAGTCTGGAAAGTCCCGAGAAGAGCTGAGTAAACAAGAGCAAGGTACTGCCTCCGCAAGGAGAAGTAGTTTAACGAAGGTGTAACAAAGAAGAGATCATCCTATCATGAACTGTTGGTCCTTTGAGTGAACCAATCATGTATGAACACACATTCTTAAGAAAGATATAAAACGGGCTTGTATAAACAATAAAGGGTCCATTTTGGCCTTTGGCTTTGGTGCACGATTCCGTGCGTGTCGTGTTCATCTCAACAGCGACAACACAGCTTGGTGTAATTAGCAAACTTGCTGAGGGTGCACTCGATCCCACTGTCCATGTCACTGACGAAGATGTTAAACTGTACCGTTCCAACACCGACCCCTGAGGAACAACACTCGTCACTGGTCTCCACTCAGACATTGATCCATTGACCACCACTATCTGACTGTGACCATCCAGTCAGTTCCTTATCCACTGAGTGGTCCATCTGTTCATTAAAATAGGAAACAAAGCGTAACTTGCTTCCCTTAGATATCAATCACTATTGAAAGAGCTCTGATGACAGTGGAAACTCTGCGTGCTACCTCCTTGACACAACTGATCTCAGCAGAAGCACCTTGACCCTCACAGGGAAAACTACAGTGAATACTCACCCTCCGTGCTTAACTTTAAGTATACAAGTAGTATACCAGCATTCAGTGAATTATTCACATAGTTAACACAAGCACATATACATTAAAAGCCACACAGCTTAAAACCAGCTCAAACTCCACTGTACCATAACCCAAAATTCTCAGGTCTGAGGCTTCCCCAGGAACGCCCTACTTTGTGGTAATACCACAAATAAGTAAGCAATACAATACATCAAAAGCTATTAGGGTAAACAGCAAATTCAGAGAAGGCATGGCTGAGCACAGATCTCATGGATTTACACAAAGTTGAATTCACTATTACATGTTGATTTTCTTAATTAAAATATTATTTCATTCACAGCCTTTAAAAATAGAAGGGTTTAAAATTCAGTGCAGCTACCCTTCCATACATACATTTAATATTTTAATACATTTTCCCTCTAACTGGACAGTCTTTAATCATCCAGCCAATCAGCTAAGTCCAAACAAACAGAGCAATTCATGTCACAGCCCTGATTCCTAGCTTCATGACTGCTGTTACTTTAAAAGTAAGCACATATGATCTCCACAGTCTATGAAACCCACTACACTCAAGTTACCTTTAATCATCTTCCTAATAACATTATCTTTCTTCTTGACAAATTAAATCATAAAGCTTCAGAAAATATTTAGGTTTGCATCACAGGTATAACAGAAGTTTTTTGTTTCCTCACTATAATATTTATCTTTGTCTGGATCACTTGCACATCAAATTTCTCTGTTACATGAGGAATACTGAGTAACATTTGTAACCGATCACTCATATGGAGGGGCATTTAACTAATGTCTCATAGCAAAAACATTCATTATCATACACATACATATACATCTCACTTCTATTTTTCTGCAAGACAAACAGCTTGAAAGAGAAAGCAAGCTCGGTTGCCTTTGGAAACAAACTCAGTGCCAAAACCAAAAATAGGCCATTGTATCCCAATAACTGAACCTCTTAATTGAGCCCTCAATTGAGGGTGTTTGCTTAACCAAAACCCAAACTTGCATTAGACACATGTCAGTTAATGAAAAGTGAATGCTCTGCTGACTTTTGATTACAAGAGACAAATTAGCATCAAAGGTTATTACTGCTTTAAGTTTAATCATTGGCAAAATCAGCAGAACTAATTTTAGCTGAGCAAAGCAATGTTCTGAAAACTTTGTTAAAAGGCGATTTTCAAAGTCCGTTAAACAAACCTGAAATGTGCAACTAATGTGCAAACTTCTACAAAAACTTCAGTAGTAACTGTTTAATACAATGGTAAACCACAAAACTGACAATGTAACTACTGATGTTCAAGTAATCTTCTGTATAAATCAAAGCATCCTTATCAAAACGAAAAAAGAAAATCAGCGTATAGAAGGAAAATGGAAGCATGAAGGATTTGTTAATTATATACTATAAACAGTAAGGGTTTGATGTGTGACGTTACATATTAAAATATTATCAAACATCTGATAATTGAAAAAAATAACACAGCCAATTTTCAAGCAATAAAATTTAACAGCCCATGCGAGTAAAGCAAGAGGAAACTGTTGCGAATTTTTCCTTTTTCCTTTAACATAACATTATCCTCTCTTGCAGAAGCTCACAGTGATCCTATGTTGACATCTTTAAGCAAAGCAATGTGACATTACAGAAACACACAGAGCATCACATGTGTTACAGATGACAGTAGAACATATATCAATAATGGGGAATACAAAACAATTCCTTGGAGTTCTTCACTCTTATTCAATACTTTTGATTTTTAAATCTTATTGACATTAAATACTGCTGAATGTGTGGGCCAGAGGTAGAGGTGATACTCTTAAAAATAGGATAATCTGATTAGGCCGTCCAATCTAAAAAAACGACAGCAAACATTTGGATTCTGATTCATCATACTTTGTCACATGCTTATACAGAAAACTTATTTTTAAATACATTATAAAGGATGTTTTATGTTGTAGTAGTACTCTCTAACCCTTTTACTTATTAAGACAAATTGCATTTCTGCTATGAGACTTCTGAACAGGGAAGAATTATTACCATTTGTAATAGTCTCAAAATATAGTTAAGCAGTTCTCCTACAAACAGACTGTAATGATTTTACAGCCTTGGATTTCAGCTGCAGAAAGATTTAAGCATTGGACTTTTGCAAAAACAAAATTCCTATCTTGCTGACAGGACAAAGGTCTCTTTCCTACATTACAAGACACAAGACCACAAAGCTGTCGTTCAATTAGGATAGAAATATTAAAACACACACTAGTTTCAGATCAGCTTCCCTTTTTTTGTGGTTTGGTATGAGCAGGAGGCAAATACTGCAGAGTAACAGGAACATCAGTAACAAAAGTAACATTATTTAGCACACTAGAAATAATGCAAAGGTAAAAAAAGTAGCCAGGTAACTGTTACATAAGTGCTTTAGCTATCTTCCTGCTTTTCTTCAGCTGACAGCTTCAGAAACATGCCATAATAACCAACAATTCAATGTGGACTTGGTCTTTGCCTCTTTCAGGTTGACTTAAGGTTGGCCCTTTATTAGCTATTGTTTGTTCTGCATAATAGTCCAACAGTTACTGGAGACGCCCTGGAATAAGATCTCCAGCCCCATGTTTGCCTCTTGCACTGACCAGGATGGAAGGCAAACCTGGATGAAGTTGTGCTGATAAGCTGTTCAGCTAAGATTACAACAGCAAATCAGAGAGAAAATATGTCAAGAACACTACTCCAGCACTAAAAGAGTTTTGACCCAACTCTCAAGGCTGTTTATATATTTTTCATTAAGGATTCACTGATTAAGTGTATAGAGAACATTATGCTGGCAGATAAAAAATAGTTAAAAATTGCTTTTCTGCTAAATACTTCTTGGGGTTCCTAAATGAATTAATCTTATCTCCTCAAGTGGTGCCAAGATTTGGCAGCATGCAAGCTACTCTGATTTACTTAAGAACAAATATTCTACAGTTTTCTGAAAAGTATTTAATATCCTAAAAAAGAGGAAGTGGCCCTTCAGTAGTCAACAGTAGTGGTCACTGCTGACTGCTGACATTTTACTCTGACCGCAGTTTTTTTGAGAATAGATAATAATTTCATTTTTTTTCTGTTCTGTATTCATTTAATTTCTGCATTTTATCACCAGCATTCCAGAACAGCTTCTGTTGTGGTTATCTTGTTTAATTTTTTTCCTACCCCCTCCCAACTCTTTTGTCACACTCTCACTTCCATCTGTTCAGAAGAACTATGTATAAGCTTACTGACATCTTTAAAATTTTGCATTTTCAATTGGAACTGAAAAAAGGGCAATATCAAACACGGCTTTAAAATGGAAGTGGAATAAGTCTAGGAGTCACCTCACACCCATCATGTGCTCTTGTCATTAGCACACACACACCTCCATTCGCAAGTATGGGAGTGAATTTGCACAAGCTTACTTTGTCCCTCAGTTTCTGAAGACTGCCGAGATTAACAGGGAGGGAGGTATACCTCTAACACCAACGAATAAACTTGTTAGGGCTGAAATCACATCTTGTATTCACCTGCAGTTATATTCCAAAATACTACACTACATATGATACTTTGCACACAGATCCTCACACTAATTACTGATAACATTCCATACAAGCTAGTACCTAGACCTAAAATGACACATCAGAGAGAGAGGGCTTTAATTCCATCAGTACTAAATCTCAGATAAATCTGGTACCCACCCCCATTTTTACCCTGAGCAGTAAGTGATGGAGTACTTCTTCAATACTGATTTAATTTTCTAATTCTGATGGCTACACCCTATTTCACAAACCTCATTTTTAACCTTAACATGCAACATAATATGAAAACTGCTAACACAAATAATTGACTGCTTTATTATAAATAACTAAAATTACTTTTTTTAATCATAGAATCATAGAA
>NW_010272541.1:0-22174 GCF_000690775.1 Eurypyga helias
CTTGCACTTGGCCTTGTTAATGTTTAATGCTACTCACTCCCTGTCTGAAAATACCACACAGCAGAACAAGTGAGAGACATCCCCAGCTCCAGGGAAAACAACCCTCCACCAAGTTTTTATGCAAGTCTAGGTGATTTCAGGTTTCCTATAAATAAATGAAAACTTGATACAAAAGCAGATAAAGTGGTTTCCAGTGGTAATTCCACTTTTAAATCTAAGAGAAGTGTCCTGCACCATTACTGACTCTCAAATGTAGCAGGCAAATAAAAGAAAAGAAAAAACAAAAGTCAGTCTTCTGGTGAAACGCAGAAAAACCTTAGGAGCGAAGTGTCCTCTACACAGCTCTGCACTGAGCGGCTGGTGAGGGCTGCAGCTCTGCAGGTCCTCCACACGGAGCTGGATTCAGCATCTTTAAAACCAGCAAGGGATGAAGCCTGCCCTGACTGCAGGGCTGGACAGACTGGCTGAAGGAGACAGCATCTGCGCCCTGCAAGGACAGGCCCAGCAGGAAACCAACAGAGTGAATCACTGATTGATTTCTGCCACAACTGGTATGTTTAGATTAATGGGACACACCAGCTAACCCAGTGCCTACAGGTTAAAGTATATTTTACTTATGTAGCAGGTTTATACAATAGGTATTGATAGAAAAATTCATTTTTAAGATAACAAAGAGATTTTCATATCTGCAGCCCACTATTTAAACCCTGTTTTCCAAGGTTTCTATATTTATCAGCTGTATATGAGCAACAACTTTATTTAATGCAACCCCACGCAAACTTGCCATTTCAGTGGCCAGCCTTTGGGGCTAACCTGTGCTCCGACCCGTAAGCTGCTGACTTGGGTGCATGTCAGAGCTCGCTGGGCTTGTAATAAATCACTGACGTGGAATAAAATCTGTAAAACCCTTCGCATGGTTATTGCAATACCACATGAACAAAGCCCACCATCATGGAGGGGGGAGTTTATTTTGATTAGTTTAAAAGTGTTAGGCTAACACACCATGCTTCAATTAGGGGTCAAAGTAATGAGAATGTCTTTATTTAGGAGGAAGATGGCAGTTCACTAATAACAGTTCTTCCTATCTGGGATTTTCCCCTGAAGACCAT
This sequence comes from Eurypyga helias, assembly GCF_000690775.1. Classification (NCBI taxonomy): domain Eukaryota; kingdom Metazoa; phylum Chordata; class Aves; order Eurypygiformes; family Eurypygidae; genus Eurypyga; species Eurypyga helias. Next base: position 1,110 of record NW_010272541.1, read on the forward strand.
GAGAAAGACAGTCTGATTTCAGGAACCTAGATGTTAAATATCTTTCTCTAAGAAATAGTTTGATCACTCTCTCGAACAGGCACTGGCAGCTTATACCGACTGTAATAGCAATTCAGAGATGTAAATTCTCAACTCAGAAAACCTAACTCTAGTAATTTCAGGTACAAAGCCCTCATAATGGTTAGAATCAAAGCCTAAATACAGTTTATAATATGCAACTTAAACGCACTTATACGTGTACCTTAATATATCCGAGTGCCTGGTACATGAACAAAGCAGTATACACGCAACAGTACTACAGTTGCTTTCAAAGGGAGATGTTCTAGGCAAGTGTCAAAATCGTAACGTACACTTGACATCTCATTTACGGATCTAAGTAATTCGATTCAATTTTTAAAAAGCACTAAGGTTCCAGTGAATAGGTAGCTCCTTAAACTTCCTTTCGGGCTTAGACACTGTTTTTTAAAGTTACGGCCCAGATGGTCTGCAACCAAAACCATATGTCTGGAAAAAAAAAAAATCCCCAAACCTGAGAAAGTCGATTTGAACTTTAAAGGCCACTCACTGCTATGACGCAGCGTAGCTCGCGCTAACGCCTAACGCACATACATCACAGCAACGCTGTGCGTAAATATAACGTAGTGAGCAAATGCACGGGACAGGCTGGCAAGCCCAATGAGAGCACAATGCTAGCACCGCCGAGGCTGCATGCCTCTTTTTCTTCGTTGTGCTTTGTAACAGTCAGTCTCTGAACAGTAATTGTCTCTAAAACATAAATTACATCCATCACTTCCAGTGCTAACCATAAATTATCTGCCTGAACAGAAAACAAAGCTGCTCATTCTGATAGTCAAGCACAGTCCTACACGTGTATTGATTAAGCACTCTTAATGCTTTATTAGGTTTTCTTCCTCCAAAGTCAATAACAGGATGAATATTTCTTCTTGTGCTGTTATGAAGTATCGTAAATCTGAGCTGTTATTAACAAGCATCTGATCAGTGCAGCAAGTTTATCTGAGTTTGGCACAGACTGGGCGTGAGCTCCCAGAACCAGCCACCACTGCCACAGTCTCCACTGGCAGCCCTAGGACTCATGGCTTCACGAGTTGGTCACCTCCTTTAAACGTATTTTCAAGAAATGACTGCTGCACTCCTTCCTCTTTATCCCCACGTCACATTTGTATACTTGGTGAAGGTCAGTCACATAATGAACGCCTGCGTGGCCCGCATTCCCCGGGCGTGTGGGTCTCTGCCACGGCTTGCTTTCTTTTGTTACCAAGGCACTAAAAAATTCCACTTCATGGACGTTAGATGCAAACCCAATAATCAAACAAAGCCCCTTGTTAAACATACTTTGCTAGTATTAATTTTTCCTTATTAAAATCATCACCTGAAGAAAAAAACAGTTTTGATCTTTTGCACATGCTCGCATTACGAATAATTCCTTTGAAGTCAGAATAAAACTCTGTAAAGGGAAAAAAAAAAAAGACTCTTATTTTAAATGAGTGAAACAACAAGCTCTTAAAAACCAAGAGGCTTGCAAGTTCTGCGATGTCAGACTAGAGCAGCAGTTAATCTCGTGCAATAGCAGAGAGCACTCGGTGTCTCACTGCCTGCACAGAGATGGTCTGTTCCATCCCAAGCTCTCCTCCTCCTGCTACCTAAAGACTAGACTCAGTTCTGAAAATCAGCATCTAAAATTCCTTTAAATCTCCATCAATGCTTATGGCAGTCCTCCATAACCATATACATGTCTGTTGTGTTGCCTCATTTTTATTTTTTCTCATTCCTCATATCCTAGGCATCGATGACAATTTGCAACAACAACTTCTAATACCCAACTGTTATGTGAAAAGAATACTAGCTTTGGGTTTTTCTTTATTCCTCTTTAAAATCCTTTATCAAGCAGGAACAACTATTTCCTAAAAGAGAAATACAGGACATAAATGACGCACAAACTTTTCCTAGAATAACTAAACTGAGAGACAGTGGGAGGGGGAAAAAAAAAATCTAGCACAGTACAAAGAAATCCTGTAATAGTACTAATTTTTAAAATACATTTTCCCAGACTAGGTATGAATAATGCAACTAAACATCCCAGCACATCTGAATCAAGCAGCAACAGCCTAAGGGATGCTAATTGGCAATGATTGGAGATGATTGTGGAGTATGGCTGGAACTATGATTACAAACAGAGCTTATGAATCCAGCCCAAACCTCAAGTACCATTGCTGCAATTAAAGATATTTTATCAAATTAGACAAGTGTTTGCCTTTGCCTGCTACGATGGTTATGAGCAAAACACAAAAGAAAGCCTCAGTTGCTGTACCGCAACTTCCCTTACCATCAGAGCTCTGCCGAGATGGATTTCTTTCTGCTCTGACTTTTCATGCCACAAAATGGAGCCTTTTTAGAAAAATTTCAGGCCTCTGCAGTAACATCCCTAAAAGCCCTTGCTTTTGTCTAAAAGGGCTTTTTCCCTAAAAATGCCTTTTCTTTGTGGTATATCTAACTTCCACTACCAACAAGTGCTGGTTATGCACACACAAACAAGACAAGGCTTTGAACTCCGAAAGCTGGATTGCACAATATATGCCCTTACATATTTTGCAGGCAGGTCAACGTTCTTTAAAGATCATTTCTAAAGCAGCCGTTATTAGCAAGACTTTAGGACTCTTAGCAACCGGATTCCTTTTATGCTCTGAGCGCTAAATCCCAAGCATGAAGTGCAAGCCCAAGCCAGGCCAAGTCCTTATGCTTAAAGGGGCACTCACAAAGTGCACCTCACACCTGAGGCAGGCTCACACCTTGCTGCCTCCCCCTTTCCTGGGTGAGAAAACCAGCAGAGGATACCAGCCACTTGGTCACAAATTCAGGATGGCTCTTGCCCCGTATTTTCCATCATTCCCAACAAGGTGTCCAACTTTCCTTGCTCCTGCACAGTGATAAAATTTACATGCAGAACTTCTTCCTTTTCTCCACCTTCCTATGATCTCCCATAAAAACTGAAAAACTAGACAGGTATGCTGGTCATTTCTCAAAGCTTAGAATTTAGTCTTCAATATTGTTTTGTAAGTCTCCATAATGCTTTTGTATTTAAAAAGAAAAAAAATCAAGGCTGTGCAAAATGATGGAGGTTCTGAGGCCAGGAGAGCTGGAGAGTGACAGCCAGTACAAAGACACATAAATAATCTCAAGGTACCCATGGGTTAGCTAGTTCCAGCATTTTCAGGACCAAACACCAGCTCAGACACACAGCACTGCCATCAAAAACGAAGAGCAAGGAAACAAAGGCGCAGCTCATGCATTCTGCTCAACCTGTACTTTTAAGAGATTGAAGATGTCATGTCCTGTGACGAGCCCTGCAATAGCCCAACACATAAACAACAAAAGCAGAGATAAAGATAGAGCTGGACGTTGCTGATGCCATTCAGACTGGCAAGGATAAAAGGTGAACGGACAATTTCAAACAGGAATAAATATGCTTGCTCCAGGGAAAACCTGTAATGATGGGTCAGATCCTACCAATTTGGTGGTGGAATACTTTAGTGCCCATGTGCATCGTGGGATGTTTAAAAGCTCTGCTATGCTATTACTTGAAAATCTAAGTATGGCAGCAGTTTGGATTTGCAACAGCAGGAGTCTGAGCAGGGCGAGCTCCAGCCAGCAGGACGCAGGAGCCGGGAATCGGGCGCTAGAAGAACGGCTTATTTGGAAATTGCCTTCTCAACATTCACGTAAAGGAAACTCAAATCATGGTTTTAGCTTCCAGTTGCAGAAAAGATGACAAAGAAAAGTATTAAGTGTCTATTCTAGCTTTGTCTCTTTCTCTGTCCTTATTCTGTACTCAGAAAAAGAACCTGTCCCTATTCTGTACTCAGAAAAAGAACCGATCAACCTAACCAAGCGCATAGCTCCTTCTCTCCAAGCCTGTAAGAAAAATGTCTCAAATCCAGATGTGTCCTCGCCTCCACTGCAAGACTACAGAAGAGGGGCGGTTGTAGCACAACACAGTAAATTTCGGTTCCTCAATTCACGCTGGGGCAGGCTCTCACCTGGTACCAAACCCAATTTGGCATCATGCCGGCCGTGTGGCAGAACCGTGGGGGCAAAGCAGCCAGTGCCTCTGCAGGAGGGACTCCCCAGCAGAGAGCACGTCAAGACGGCCCGCCTGACCGAAGCCACGGGGCCAGAAGCTGCTCCGTAACATACCGACAGGCTGATTATTACAATAGTGCAGCCAGAAGAAGCCAACAGATGAAGGAGCTTAAGTTTCAGGGCACTCCTATTGTAATAAGCCAGTTCCTTATAAACTCTTCTTTCTCATAGTATAATTAAGCCCTGGACAAAGCGTGTGAGCAAATTAGTTCACTTTTCACATGAATAATGAAAACTTTCTTTTTTTTTTCTTCCCCAAAACCATTACAAACTGAAATGAATGTAAAAGATTTCTCAGCAGAGGAAGGATGATGTGTGCCCGGCTTCTGGTTAAGAAGCAGAATTCATTACTGAGATTTAAGTGGAAGCTCCTATTTTCTTTTCTTATTTTTCTTAATCGTTGTCCTTGCCAGTCAATGTCAATCACAGGTAGAACAGACTCTGCTCATCATCAGACATAGCCTGGGATTAGATCAAACAGCAATGAACGGCACGCCTCTGCTACTGACTTAAAGTGGGTTAAATATTTCTTTCTTCCTATGTGCTCCTGAATATTCTCTCCCATCTTTTGTTTTTCATTTGTAGATCTTCCTAACAGTTATGTGGGCAGCATTACTCACTGCCCTGAAAAAATCCTGCGCTAAGTATAGTTGTAAAGTCACCTCACTTTCTACTACAGAAAATAACTTCTCTGAAATTATTCCCTGCGTAGCTGAAACACAATCATACAACCAGGTCACTCGTTTACAACTGACGTAAATGAGAAGTCGTTACTTGGTTTACACGGGCATATGCCACCACCGCATAGCTGCACCCAGTCGCTGCGTTTTCTGGTAACTGATCTTCTGTGTCAAGGGCAAAGGAGCCCATGGAAAAAATAATGATTAAATCTTCATCAGTTTAATTTGTAAAGAAACCCAAGGGAAGTCATTATTCCCAGAGACTTCATTGCCTAATTTGTCTCCTTAATCCTTCTAACTTATCTGACACCGATGGGTGCTCGTTAGCTCCGGCTGATCGTGACCGCAGGGCAGCGTGCCCTAGCCGATGCGCAGAGAGCGTGGCACTGTTGGGTGCTGAGCAGCTCGGTGAACGGGAACCACTGGGTGCTTCAGAAAGGCAGTTACTGCATTTTGTGCTGAATGGGAGCTAAATATTTCAGAGACGTCTGGATCCCTCACACCAGAAACAGCAGTGAGCTGAGCATCCTTTAACTGGAAGGAAAGTCCCACTAAGGAATTCAAGCAGGACACTTAAACTTGGGTATGGAGCTATATCGAGCTTGAAAAGAAGAGACATGTACAAACCATTAACCTGGATACAGTTTTCACCAGTGACAAGCTTGAAGGACAAAAACAAAGAAGACTTTCTTTTTACAGCTAATTTAGCAATGAGTAGCAGAGAACAGCTGTGATTTCTCAGGGCCTTCCCTAGCAGAACAGCACAGAGGTCTCCTTTAAAACAAATAAATCAGGCTCAGCGTGATGGTGTAGTCTGACATTCTGCAAAAAGACCAAATTGGCAGAAAGTTACCTCAGCCTGACACCGGCATTTGAACCTGGGACCTCTGCTTCTTCTGCAAGCACATGTGTTCACCACGTGTGGCAGCTGTCGTTAGCAGAGGTAGCTGGCTTGGTTTTACAGCCTGGGAGTTCTAGTTATAAAAATGTGATCTCAAGGTTTTTAAACAGTCAAATGCCAAAGGTGATCACAGGCAGAAGTTAGAGGGCTGAAATTGTTAATCCTGCCCTGCTAAATCTGATTCATACTAGAGCCAGTTTTACATAACCCAAACTTTACACTCTGGTTCCCAATAGAAACTAAATTTGCCTTTTAAACCTACCTGGACGTCAGGGCATGTGGTTTTGATGGAGAGCCATACCCAGTTCTACCAGGGGGTATAACCAAAAGCAAATTTGCATTTGTGTTTTCAGCAAGGCATCAGCGAGATGGCGTAAGTAATTTAAAACTTCAAAGTGACTACATCAGTCGGTCTTTTCAAACACGATCATTTTACGCTTTAAACATCTATTCCTCCACCCCTCCCCGTGTTTTTTATGTTCCTCACTATTGACAAACGGTTGTAAAATCTTGAATAACACACTCCTATAAAATTGTTTGGGTTCGGATAACCAACCGTATTTTTTGGGCAGCAGTAAGTTCAAATTATTACATTTAAGACCCTTAAACAGAACATGTATTAGAAGTAAATTTAAAGTTCTTAAGACCTATTGTAGATGTTCAATAAATTCAAAACAGACAAAGGGCAAACAGTATTAGGGAAGAAAATCTAAACATGGACATGCAAGCTGTGCGGAAATAAAGACGTATCCACGTGGCACTTGTGTGCAGCACAAGTATATTCCACAGACGTGTATTACTTGGACTCCTAGTCCTGTTTTCAGAAGAATGGGGAAATAAATCAATAAATATGTTTACCTTGATCTTTACCTCACTCTTACAGACTGCTCAGAGCATCTAATTTAACCAAACCTCTTCAATCCAAATGCTGGCAGCTCTTCAGCACGTGGGAAAACAGTTGTACAACGTACGTCAGAAGAATCCGAGGCTGAACAGCCTGGCCTGAGCTTACTCCAGACTGGATTTAGCACTGCGTAAAACCGAGACCTTTCCTGCTAAACGCGTACGTCCCTCCGAAGCGCGAGCATCTATGAGGGAGATGGCAGTGCCAGGGCTGTAGGTCGATGCCAGTTCACAGCTCAGGTTTCCACATTTGGAATTTCACCCTTCGGTTCCAATGAAAAAATAAATTCCTCACACTCAACCCAGTCTAATTACTTTTTTGCACGGAAGAGACAGCCAAATTCATTCTGACGCACAAAAGGGAAGTGTGATATATGAGCAAAGTACATGCAGTATAATGTTATGGATGGTTCTGAAAATCTAGTCAGAAACACACGTCGCTCCTAACATCGTAGCTGTTGCCAACGGTTAACACCTAATGTTGTCTGAGACTGCAGTGATTTCATGTTCAAAGGATAAAGAAAGACTCTGGTATCTCAGATACCGGACTGACGTTACTGATGGGAACAGGGCGTTTGTAACAACTGGAGAACATTCCTAGAGAAGGCAGCATCACCTCCATCGTGCGGGATGCATTTACCGCACGCGTGTCCCTGCGTTACTTAATGCACTGCCCCAAAATCCTGGAAGTCGGCTGTGAAGCTTCCTAAGGAAGGAAGTGACACAGTGAGGCCATTGAGCTGATCTTCAAATACAGGCCACTTACATGGTGAATTTTACTGTGTACACTGTACCACTTCCATGGCCCACCTAGAAGCTTAAAAGGCTTAAGTCTACTAAATACTTATTATACCCTGTTGTCCAGGGCACCCCACATCATAAACATTAACAAAAAGGGAAAAGAATTGATAACATGTGGATACGTCTACACATTTCTTGGGTTTTATCACAAGAAAGGTGTGAACAGTGACCAATATGCAGAGTGCTAAAACCTGGTTACCACACAACTACAGCAAAACACATCACGTTCAAAGACAGGAAAGGATAAATATTAATAGCTTAAGTTAATAGACAAGTGTCTATATAACAAAGATAAGAATTATTTGGGATTTTTAGACAATGCAAAGTTATTAATGGAAACCATTTTAGCAACTGGCCTTTCTACCAAACAGCCAACCACAGTGCTAGTACTGCCCACAGTTCGCCTTCCCAGCAGGCGTTAAAGTGAAATATTCTGTGAACAACTCCCAAAGTGGTGAGGAACAGCCTGGCCCCACCATACAGCTCTGCCAGACATGTGCTGGCTCCATGCAAGACCAGGTTAGACATCCCTGTTGAGGTGGAGGCACCAAGTCTGGGTGACACCCTTGATATTCATGCCAGTGTGGATGAGTGGTCAGCAAACCCACAGCCCAGAGAAGAGAGATGGCAGGAGAAAAATAGCAAAGCAGAAAGGAGCTCGAGGGGAACATGGCTCATTTTCCATCACTTCTGTCCTCCATGCTTCCCTGCACATCAGTGGCATCCCAGAAACCTGAGTAAGCCTATCCATGTACTGCTCGAGAAAAGCTCTGCAACACTTCTGGATCAAAATCAATACGTAAGATACATGTGCCTGATCTAGTATGGAAACGTTAACCCCCAGAGGTGGCCCTGGGTCTTCTGACATGCAAAGACCAAGTAGGACAACTCACAAAAATAAGTGTTAATAGACACACTTATCAGAAGATATAAAATACTTCGGTATTGCTGAAAGTAATTTCACGCTGAAAATGATGAAAACCCCAAAGCTCAAATCTGTTTGTAGGAACAGCACCGAGAACAGGAGCTCAACAGGGCAAAGCAGGGGATTAGACAAGGCACAAAGGAGACAATGCGGTGAGACTGTGGCCGAGGGTCTGTGCGGACTGCCACCGTTCCCCAACTACAGGCTGGATGGCAGCGATTGCACTGGGGAAAAGAAAGGAACACAAGCATTTCTCTCCAGGATGATCATTGCTACCTTTTCACAGCTGAGTATGGCCCACTGCAGAGCAGATGACAGTGTAAAGCAGAGGTATGCTGTGCCCCATGTCAGATGATGACACATCTAACAATGCCAGACACCGCGGAAACGCACACTGTAAACCACAGCTCTTTTTCCTTTACTTTCTTCCTTTCTTTTTCTAAGGGACCATTTTCTGGAATTCCTCTTGTGCCTTGTCAGAGGGACTGAGACACAGCTTTTCAGGGAAGAAATCAGTTGGTGTGAGAGACTATCAACAGTTCTTGAAGTCAAGATTTACTTTGTGGTCTTACCAGATCTCCTGTGCCTGTGACCCAGAGAGTTAACATTCCCCTGTCAACAGGCCTCACGCTTAACTTCCATAATCCTCTCCATCCTCAGGTAAAGGCTCTTCACAAAGTGCAAAATGCCTTGGGTTTTTTTCTTATTTCTGCTTTCCCCCCACCTCAGCATCCCTACACTTTTGATTAAATTATGAAGTGGCCACCTCCAGTTTTGTAGGATTTTCCCCTCAAATATTCAAGTATAATTATAAGATCGGGGGGGAATGAAATTACAAATTCAGCCAAGGTCATTATTGTACAAAATGCAAATTGTCTCCCATTTGTCAAAGACCCTGGGGAAGTCTAGAGATAATTGAAATGATAGATGAACAGAGGAGACTAACTGCTAATGGTCTGTATATCAATGAATCAATGTCATGTTTATGAAGGGCTTTGGGAAATTATTTTAAATACTTCACCTATAGATGAAGTTTAGCCTACTTTTTCTTTTTAATGCTGAAAAATTAATTATAAAGTTGGGTTTATAGTTACACAAGTGTAAACCTGCAATAATTTAAGATCAGTAGCAAGTTTCTGAATTACCAGGGATTGTGGTATAAGTAAGAGCAACATGTACTGCAGACATGGTCAAATATAGGGTCAGACCCCACCCTCAAAGCATTTAAACTCATCTGCTTTTCTTTACATCTCATTTCCTCCAGAACTTGAGTAAATTGGAAAAACAAGGAGTATTCATACCACTGATTCTCCCGTTAACCTATTTTTCTTGTGTTTTCATTTATATACGGAACTGCTTAGGGCAGGAGCTATTTTTAGATGTATTTATGGGGCACCAACTAAACAGGGACAGGGAGAGCAGAAAAGAAAAATGAAATATTTCCTTTTTTAACCAAAAGTGAAGTGACTCTTGGCGGTAACTTTGGGACAGTTGCACAGCAAACCATATTCCCACCTCAAAAAAAGAAATACTACGAACCAGTAAATCTGTGTAGTCTTCTCCCAGTTGTGTAGGGGCTCTGGCACATGAGTGACAGTGAGGAAGAGGCAGAAATAAAAAGGAAGTTTCTAACATAAAGATGTCACTTTAGTTGAACCTGTAGATAGTTTGGGGAGGAGGGTCAGTTTAGAGAATTCCGATTTGATTGTTTGGGGGTTTTTTGTTTCGCCTTTTTTTTAAATATCCCCCCCTCCAGTATTTTTCTGCTTTTCTTCCCACGCAACAGGAAGGGTTCAGATGAAGGAAAACTGGTAGGATAACTGCAGGCTTTTTTATTATCAGAAAAAAGCTTTTTCTAGCAAAAAGAAATAAACCATCACATCCCTTTTACGTGGCAGAAACTTGAAGTGGCAGCACGCTGAAACAGGTAACTTCACCACCGAACACCTGAATTAAACCCTTTTTCATTCTTGCTCTCACTGAATGGAATCCCAAAGGGGGACAGGTAAAAGAGGTGAGGTCTTATGAATGGTCTGTAAGACTTGAGAGATTTGCTTCATCTGAAAATAATGCCCCGATTGCTCAGCTTGTGGAAACACGCGCTAACCTGGAAATTAAATCTGCATTTCCCCAGAATTTGAATAAGCTGGTTATACCAAAAACATACAACTGATTGTCCTATTATAGGATTTGGTACATGAAGCAAGCAAGCAAATAAGGCTCTCAGGAAAAGACCACTGCCCAAGAAAAGATAACATATGTATCACAGGTGAAAGGTACACACTAAAGTTTCTGGTCATTACAACTTACAACCACAATAATTTATAAAAAGAATTGAGACAACCCATCAAGTCACTGAGAAAACAAGGAGGTACTCCCATGTGCTGGAAAGAGTCTTCTCAGTTATAAGATGTTGTTGGGGATGGAGGAGATCTGAACCAGCTTCCTTTACGATAACAACAAACCTTGAAGCAAAACTGATCAGAAATGCAAGATCCATGCAAAAAAAGGATCCCCCAAATCCATATGCTAAGAACCAGCACTGCTCAGACCAACCATTTTTTCTAATAGAAACTTATGAATAAATAGTCCAAAAACATGTCCATAGAAAGGGGTGAGTATTATTAGGGAAAATAAAATTTGCAGTGTCTGTTTTCAGGGAGAGAGAAAGGGAGAGCTAACAGCACAAACAAAACAAGGTGTCTTAGAAACCATAAGGCATTCTTTGGAGGAAAGTCAGATTTGGATCTTCCAGGTTGGAAGGCCTGAAAACACACAAAACCAGCATCTGTTTGAGGCAGATTTGCATTTATACCTGTCCTTTGTTCCTCCACCACCCTTTTTTTAGAGCTTCACTTCTTTGACAGCTTCTTCTTCTTCCTTAGCATAAGGCCAAATTAACCACTCTAAAAACAGTAATACGACATCTTGCTTTAGTTAAATGAACACATTTTTCTCCTTTCATCTCTTATTACACCTTTACCTGTCAGCAAATAGGAAGGGGAGCAGATGAGAGCAGAGGGGGACAGGAGTGCTCCCTCTCCAAGAACTCAGAGCTGCCCTTCCCTTCCTGTCCTCCACAAATCCTTCCCCTAAAAAAAAGGCACAGAGAGAGGGAAAATTAAAGTCTCCAACAAAGAAATAAAGTTGAGCTTTAGAGAAATCTGACTTTCCACTGGGGTTGTTACTCCGAGCATCTCAGTTCTGCTGCTTTCCATCTGTGCTGAGTTTCTACCTGAGGCTTTATGGAGACACTAAAGGAGAAAGAACCTGGCCTTTATGGATTTTCAGGGGAACACTACCTCTCCATCACCGTGGACTCTAGTTCTATGCAACAGGAAGAGGGAAATCTGTCAGTCACTGCACCTCATAGGTGGATCAGGAGGCTCAGTAGTGACTTTGCCAAGTGCTGCCTCTCTCCACTGTTGTTGCTGCAGCTTACAAAGTAGCTGAATTAATAAAACATCCAATTCTTCCTTTTCTGAAGCACATATATTCTGGTAGATTTTAATTTTTTGAATGAGTGAAAAACGAGCAAGAGAATTCACAGGAGTTAATGATACAGTACAAGTTAACTGATCAGTTATTCTGCATGAGAAGATCTCTATTTGCAGGGAACAAGTCATACACAGCCTTTCAGGGACATAATTACTTGCAATACCAGAGTCTCAGCACACTCCCCCATTCTTCTTTTTTGCTATTTTACAGATGCGTCCCTCTCAAGGTCCTAAGTGAAAGCAGATTACTTGCCACTGATTGTCCAACACACCCACAGACGGAAGGTAGGGGAGGCATCTCCCCAGTGACAAGTTTTGATTTGTGGATGCAATTCCCCTCTTAATTGAGCCATGCTGCTTCTGCTAAAAAAGTCTTGCTGAAACGCAGGGATAAATTCCCTTCTTTGTAGAGTGAGCTCTTCCTCACGTCATACCCTCCACTTTCTTCTTATTTCATTAAGATTTTGAATTATATATACAAACCGTTCATTTCAAATACTCATTATGGAAATACTGCAAACCCAGAAGATGTCACAGTCATTTCTTTTACAGCTTTTCTTTTTGTAGGCGACATTCATATTGCAGAATAATTTAGACAGTAATTTAATCACAGGGTTTAGAGGTCCAGCAAATGTTACATTTACATAATGTCAGTCTTTCAGCAGATAATTTGGTCCTTTGCATGTGTTAAAAGACGACATGGCTTGTTAAGATCACGTTAGTACGCTTAACCCAGCAGATGAATGGCTGGTTTGTTAATCTGCCATATATTTCTAATTTTCCTAAGGATGATTAGAAAATTCTATTTAGAGTAAATTCATGAGCACTTTCACTCTGAGTGACAAGTCAAAAAGATTATTAAATCTCAGGGTCTAGAAATCTCCATAAAATGGCCATAAGTCCTTGCTACCCAGTAAATACCAACACTTGCCTTATATATTACATGAGTCACTATTTTGCTTATGACTGCTTTGAGTACATGTGACTGAAGATATTAAAATCTGCCTCATAAATTAAGTTTTATAATATTCTCATAAGGAAGTATGAGTATTCTGTAGTTTAGAAACAAAATTCTTCTTTCTCCTGTCAAAGGCTGCTAAAGAGAATTAAATAGGATATAAGAAATATGGTTCAGTTTCAGTGTGATAATGCTCCTACCTCAGACCCTCAAAAAAATGAGATCAAAGGTGGTAAATCATTATTACTCAGAGAAATAGCATGTCTGTCCAAGGGATTTTCAAAAAGTACCACTGCGTATTTGAATTTAAGAGAATAATAACCTAGTCAAACAGCATCTCAGGAGCCTTAACATTGGTTACCTACAGTTAATACTGTGTTTCTGCCTTTTTATTTTGATGTTGTAGACTATCTTTTCTACTTCTATTAAATGAAAGCCCCCTTTAAATTTAAACTTGTACAGGACCAGGATTTACAGCAGAAAACACTGCTGCATCATGTGGCCCGCCCTTGCCACTGTAGAATAGATAATTCCCCTGTTTTCCATTGCCCCACTTGTCTGGTTTTAAATGTACTGTAGCTAACCACAGACAAAATCAATAAGCCAAAAATTACACCTGGAGTTGATAGCACATTTTGATCATTTGCCTGTATCTTGGAGCAATTTCACCACCCTTTAAAACAGAAATGTGTTTACCTAGAAGACAAATTCATGCAGTCTTCTATCAATGAAATATACAGCAGACATCTGCAGACATTCCAGGGTCTGAAAGAAGCTGGAGAGCAGGGCAGCAGAACAGTACAAGAAGAGACATTCATTATTCCCCTTAACCCACTCAACTGACAGTTGTTACCAGGCCTACTTCTACAGCACAGAGAAACACTCACTTTCCCTCCTGGCATAAGATTTTGAAAGGATCATATTTCATTTCTGAAACAAATTCATTTCTTCTTGTCGTACACTTAATAATAAATAGTAGTACTGCCACTTCACCATATTTGTGTGGTATCCCCACTTTGCAGGATACAGGAGATAGGGCCGCAGCCCTTGCTGCAGGCTGATAAGAGACCTGAATCGTGTTGTGATACTAGGGACAGTGTAAGGGAGAGGAAGGTGCAGCTGTTTTGTAACACAAATTTTGAGAAAGTCTCAAAAACTTCATGTCAGTCATTTGTATCCCTTTTGAATTATTTTGACTTAGAGCAACTGAATGGGTTTTTCCATTCATTATTTGTTTTTAAAATTAAATCCAGACAGCATTCTGTTACGGCTACTTTGGGCTGAGGACTCCAGGAAAATAAGGAAACTAAGCCTTCAAGAAGCAAGACAACTGTGTATCATCTTAGCAACGAGAAAATTGAATTGGTGAATTTGCATTAGATAATAAATTTTAAGCCCATCAGAATTAAATCATATAGAGATTTAATTACCACTGAGGTTAAAAAAGCATTATTTGGTATTGACACTCAAACACAGCGAGTTCCAAATTTAGTGTTAAGACACAGCATCTCAAGGCAACTCAGAACACAATGCAAGTTTATCGCCCAAGCGATAAAATTTAACATCAAGACACTTTCTTTTTATTTTTAACGCAGTTTGTATTACGACACTAACACTGGATGACCCATCAGCAAACGTATTTCCTTAGTTGCTAAGTCCTTAGACAGTTTAAGGAACAACAAGAGGCTGGATTTCCTTGAGTCAGAATGTCCCACCAGTTGACCCCTTCATCAACTACACCAGCATGGATATGACTTGTGGACCTGCACAAGGAATACATTGGAGACAACATGCGTGATGTCAAACTAGTCCCAAAGTTAATGTGTATATTGACATAAAATGAGAACTTTAATGGCAAAATCCTTCAAGTTCTTTACATCAACCAAACAAATTAAGACCAACCAAATATTTTCCTAATTAAACTGCATGAAGTGACAAATACTGATCTACTTTCATGTTTTTGTCATTCCTCTTGCAGCCCCTGATGTTTATCCAAAGAAAAAAAAAAAGTCTCACCCACTTTGAGTTACAGAAAAAAGCTGGCTTACAAATCCAAACAAAACTTCCAACTCTTACACAAGAAAGCAGTGAAAAATTAAAGAAGTTACTCCAAAATGTTCTCATTAGCACTCCTCTAGGTATGAATGCGAATCAAAAACACACTCTGTGAGGAATGAGTGTCACAGCTATTTGTTAAGGCTATTACAATCTTATCAGTAGTTTCTTGAATTTCATATCCATAGTTATACGTCCTTCACTGACAACTACCAGTGAGCTTAGCTCAAAATAAAAACCTGAAGGAAGATGAAAGTATCAACACACAATATGCTTACAAACTGAAAAAGAACATGAAAACTCAAGTGGTCAGGTTTACTTTATGGTGAATATATACTCAATATGGACACACAAGACAGTCTGATTTATATCTTAACCCCAGTGAAGCCATAAAAGGGTAAGATGCGATGCAGAAATAATATATATATATCCCCTATTGTATATCAACAGTTCACAATATCCTGATAGAGAACATTTTACCACTCATTTTGCAAGAAAACCTCAATTCAGTGCCAGGAACAAGGAACTACTTCGGTTTCTGGTACCAAACTGTTACACAAAGTTATCACGAGCCAACTCCAGCCTCTCCCAGCGTCAAGCCTGGGATGGGCAACAAGGATCCACCAGTACCAGGCACAGGGTGTGCAACCCGTTTGTTTTCCCCAGGACCCACAGCTACAAATAATTAGCAGCTGGCACCCAAGAAAACCTTGCGTAATCCTCACTAGCAGAGCTAATCTTCCTCTCACTATAAGAATGAGTCATGCAGTGCAAAGAGTCACGCAGTGCAAAGCGAAGGAGTGCCTTTATGATATATAGGTTTTTCATACACCCAGGTTACACATTTAATTTGCTATTTACTGAAGCCTCCAAATTTGGCAGCAGAGGGAGAGAGCACGATCGCCAAAAAAATTGGAGAGAATTAAGACTAGACAGTATAGTAATGACAAAAGCCTCAGGAGAGATCAGACAGATGTTTCCTGGTTCTAATGTCTTCATCCCCAACGAGCAAGCAAGAAACTGATACGAGTCCGCACCCAGTGGAAAAAGGGAGTACATTAGCAACCCGGCATGTAAGAGACCTCACCTGCTTGGGCTGCCCCACACAAGGCACAAGGCCACAGATGTTTCCTGGTTTTAAGCATAAACTGTCTGCAAACCCAACGAGTAAGCAAGAAACTGATATGAGTCCGCACCCAGTGCGAAAGGGGAGCACGTTAGCGACCCAGTGTGTAAGAGACCTCACCTGCTCGGGCTGCCCCACACAAGGCACAAGGCCTCCAGGCTGGTGTCATGGCAAAGTCTGGGAGATGTCAGCTTCAAATGGGCAAGACGACAAACAAAATCCGTGATTTAATTAGGCCACAACTTTATTAACCTATTTCTTCAAGGAACTACCCATGATAGTTCATGCCACGTAGACCATGACTCATTTTTTAATCATATGTGTCTGGCAAAGAGCTGTGTCAGTGTTTCCCTTCCTCCTCCTCTACCCCAAATTCCTCTGAGTAATACCATATCCAGGTGTCAGGGGGTGCCTTCACTGTTAAACAGACCCATCCCATACCCCACTTTTTAAGGACAACCTCAGTCCCCCAGGGAAGTACCTGCACAGGCAAGTAATACCATATCCAGGTGTCGGGGGGTGCCTTCACTGGTAACAGACCCATCCCGTACCCTACTTTTTAAGGTCAACCTCACTCCCCCAGGGAAGTACCTGCACAGGCAACATGCAGACATCATAGTTGAGCTCCTTCTCCTCGATCCCAACTGAATATGGAGATAATTAACCAGTTGTTGAGCTCCTTCTCCTCGACCCCAACTGAATATGGAGATAATTAACAGTTCCCTTTATAGAATTTCCCACTGGGCAGGAAGAGATTAATACCTTAAAAAACAAAAAAAAAAATCACATAAAATACAAAATATTCAGAGGTCAGTCATGAATTTGCCTCACTCCTGCTGCCTTCTAGCCTTGTCATCACCTGAAGAGCAGGTCTGAAATTCCAGTAAGTTCTCCATATACAAGTCCCCTTGTCAAATCCCAAATGGATCTTGCTCACATGCAGAAAACACACTCAGCACAGCTTGACCCGGGGGGATTAGCCCCTCTAGTCTTGTGTTGGCCAACCAAGAATTGTTTTACCTTTCAGGTACAGCTGCACATTTACAGGGGAATTGCCTGTCCATCTGAAGACTCAGCACACAGTAGATCCAAACATTAGCTCTCATCACCATAATTTTTTATAGAAAGGCTACAGCCCAAGGCACGTTCAGATGAAGACACAACAATCAACTTTTATGGCCCTTGCAACTTTTGGGCCAAGCACTCTGCAGGCAGAGCTGCAAAGATTCAGAGGTACACCAAGAGGGATGATGTTAATTGTCTGGACAAGAGCATAAAAAAAACATTCTTGTTATTGTTGTTGGAAACCAAATGACAAGCAATTCATTACTGCACTGTAATTCAGTGCAATTTATTGGTTGATTTGCTGTGAGGGATTTTAGCTCCATACTAATACACATACTATAAAAAGAATGCAAATTCAGTAATGCAAGTCTAAATGAATGAGAAGTAACATTTTCTCACAGTTTGCAAGAAATTAACCTTTAACGTCTTTCCTATGCTTTGGGAACAGCACTTGGCCAAAAGCTCTTACAGTAATAAAGCAGTGACCCATAGCAAAGAATAAATGTCAGAGTGAAATGATAACAGCAAGCCTATTTGCCAGAAAGTGGTAATTTATAAGATTTTAATTTGAGATCATCATGGGGGGTCAGCCTTATCAAATAATTCAAAATGTAGGTCACAATTATAGCCCTTGAAGTGTGGTTCTGCTCTGAAATGTGACTGGAAAAATGGCATGTTTATTATTTCTAAATGATTTCTTTATCAGATATATTGAGTTTACAACTAAAATGCTAATGGGACAGATTTGCTTTTTGCATTCTCCAATTTTTACATTTGTGTAGCTTACTGATTTCAGCAGTTATTTCTGATTTACATCAGCCTAAAATAAAAATCAGAACCCTCAGTTTCTCACCTTCCTCCTTAAAGTTCTGTAGAGCCAAATTATGTCCTTGTTGTTCTGTGTTATCAAAAGCTTTCAACGAATTTGCATGTTTCTAAGCTAACTGGAATGTAAAAAAATCCAATTCTGTCAATAATGAAAATACAATCCACATCTCATAACACGAATTCCTTGGGTGGCATCAGTCAGTGTGGCTCCATCAAAATCAATGGAGCTCGCTAACACATGGCTTTCTCCTGACTTTGTTGGCTCTTCAAGTCTAACAGCAGAAGGAGAAGGGGCATTTAACAGGTTTTAAATCACCCTGCCCAAGTCAGTAACTGTGAAATGCTAATCCTTGTCTGGAGCAGATCACTAGCATTGGCTGGAATCCAGCATTTCCTTCAAAGTAAACCATACAAAGAAGATGGTCCAGGAAGAAGGAAAGAACCACCAAACACATCTTACTATCTCTCACAACTTCTTCCACACATGTGAACTCCCAGTTCCAGGTGAATTCTTGATGTAACACAACATAATTGCTTATTACTCCCAGCTCCTCAGCCTGTTTTCAGAGATGCATTTGGTCCAGCTCTCAGCCAATTTGCAGAGGAAACAAAATTAATTCTAATTAATAGAATGAAACACAAACACGAGGGAGACCCACCAGCTAAAGACAAGTGTTTCCTCCACCATCACTTGTGCAGAGACATGGAGATGGGGATGATGTTTATATGCAGGAGGGACCTTGCCTGTCAATAGTACACACCATGCACTCAATATTGCTGCTGCTAAGAAGCAAGTCCAATCCATTCTGTTGTGTCTTGAGAACTTCCATCTTTGCTTCTTTTTCCTTTAAACTACAATGAAAGTTATAAAGGCTGAAAAAGCCCTTACTCCTCCCTCTGGCAAAACAAGCTGTAAACACTGAGAACAAACCCATCAAGAACAAGGGGCTGATTCTCCTTTCCATTACAGAGCATAGAACCAATCAGACTTTGAATAAATTGGACTTAAACACAATGCCAGCGAGAAGACGACAAGAAACATCTCCACAATCTCCATTCAAACAAGTGTCATGTTGTAATTTTGTCACATCTCCAATTTTATTTAATAATTTTATTCAATAATTACATTTCCACAGTAATTGTCTTTTGACATTCTTCTGTCTCAACTTCCCATAAGCCAGCATATGCATCCATAAACCTCAATACTGACATGCAAATAGATGATCAAAACAGACCAAAGTCTGTATTTGTCTGTCCTAGGAATTGTCATGGACTGAAAAACAAACCCAACCATTAGAACACTGATTTCTTAGGACTGCTGAACTCCACAGTTACAAGTAACACTGTCATTACTTCAAAACACTTGTAAATTGATCTTGTCTCCTCCAAGGTGTATTCCCAAGGGAGAGACTAACTGGGCAGTTATAGAGACTGAAGAGCTGGTGGCATTGTCTGGGGGTGACAACTGAGCCCAGGGAAGCGTAACATTAAATATAATACCTTCCGTTATAAAACAAGGTAGGAGAAATGCAACGAATTATTCCTTACAGACAATTTGTTGCTTAATGGCCTGAAGCAATACCAAGGGCTGTTAGAGCTGATAAGACAGTCCTTAACCGTGGTAACAATCTATACACTTGGATTAATGCCATCATAAAGTTCAAGCAATGGTTTATGGCTCCAAATATTGGCAGAAGCAACCAATTTGCTGTCTCTTGGAAAGCAGAGTATCTTACATTAAGAAAATCATAATTCAAAAGCAAGGAGTGGGGAAATGAAAAACTCCTGCCCTCCAAATGAATAGGTTTCACTTATTATAGTACGTGTGTTTGAAAATACGCAATTATATGTCAGGAAGCAGAACATGAAGTAATGCACAGAAAACACCTTTCTGCTCCTTTATCCCAGGTTGAGTCAGCGCTAAGACAGCATTTTAAGGCTGATGCACACGGCTTAGCAGACCCTGAAGAATAAGCTTGCTTTTAGGAGGCAAATGGCTAGCAGTATGTGCTTGGTCACAACTGCACATGAAATGGCTGGAGATCTTCCAAAAGCAGTTGATACTTTGTCTAACAATCTACCAAGAAAAATAGTCTGAAAAACAGATCCTCTTTAATGGTACCCATCTCCTCAAAGCTTCAACAGACAGTCCAAATCTCTTGAATGACAAAGTATGAAAACCTGAAGGTTGTTAGTGAGAGTCAAAATAAGACCACACGCTCCCAAGAAATACAATGTACTATTCAAAGTTTACAAAACTCCACGGGGTGCCAAATCCCAGAACAGCAAGCTATCTCATTAAGCATTTAACATTCAACTTCTGGTCCAGACAGAAAAAAAACTCAGTAATCATTTCTCTCCAAGTCATCTACTGCATTTGAATTTCCAGATGGATCTAGAGCAAACCAAGTACAAGAGCAGCAAGGGCTGGATCCCTATTAGAACAGCTTGGTTTCTCTTATGAAGGATCAGAACCAGGTTAATTAATATTAGAACTATCTTTTAAGTTCCCCCATACGGTAAGAAATGTGAAATGAAAGCACAATATGTTTCAATTAGCACATCTGAATATTTTGTATCTTTGCTTGCACTGGAAAACAATGGAGAGGGAGTTGGCAGCGACACACCATTTGATTTTATCCCTCCTTAGATAATGCCTGCACTGGTGTCTGTCTGTGATTGGGGCTTCTATGTGCTGCAGGGATATGAAAAATAACCCAGCATGTTGGGGTTTTTTCCCTTTGCTACCGTAAGTCAAAAGAAAAAACACGAACACACCAACACATTTTAAGTACGAAGCTCTCAGAAAATGTATTGGCCTTCGAGCATTTCCAAACCTTGTGTATCATCTGTTGCTGCTTTCTTCTTATTAAGTGGCTACATTACTCTTGCAAACCAGCAATGGGTGTGGAAGTATTTATTATCGCATATATTTTCCATACAGATCATCAAAGGATAGTGAAAATTGCCTGTGTGCAGGGAGGGTGAAAGAGAAATGTAATTACTCCTGCTTGATCTGTTTATTCAGAAGTTGGACACAAGTCATTGCCATGACATTTTCATTTTCCTGGATACATGACTGGATTCTAATCTCATTTGTGCGGGTGTAACTGCAGGAGGATCAGCAAGCTTCCCCCCCATTTACATTTTGGTAAGTAACAGCAGGAA